>NW_007377630.1:11721-69796 GCF_000475195.1 Diaphorina citri | reverse complement strand
GTAAGCCATCCTCATTGCTTGTATGAGAAAAGAACCATATTAAACCAGAGTACGAAGTTCTTAGATCAGTAGAGAGGTCTTGCGATTGTACCACAAGCCTTCCACTTCTTCGAGAGGAGACCAGTGCAGAATCTGAGGTGAGTTCAAATCCAGTCATTTTGTACCTACTGATAACTAATACTTCGGTCGAAAAGGATTGAAGTTGGAAGGCCGTCACTGATTTCTAGTGATCAAGAACCGCATGAAAGGAATATAAAAGATATCCAACTTTTATTTACATACGAGTACGAAGACAAATTTTATTTAACTTTATCTGTCATAATTTTATTCGTATCTGAGGTAGGTAAATTTTTGTAAAACCTTTTTAGGTACCTAGATTTGGAAGAAGAAAAAATCAGCCCTTACAATTTTTCTAGAAAAATTGCCTTTGATCCAAGGTGGCGTGGTTTTTGTTTTCACGTAGTTTCATGGAATGAACTTAAATGTCACGCCTTTCTCTACCACCTAACCCTCTTTACTGCTCACTAGTAGACAGGTAAGTCCCTATGGATGGCAGGAAATCACTTAAGTCAAAGGAATTTCCTGTGTGATACCTATGTAAACAATTATTCCTGTATTTAAACAACTATTTCTGTTTCCTAAGCAGAGTTCAACTTGACTCTCAAGATCTGGCAGTCAAAGGTACCTACCGCGAAATGATACACTCACACGCAAAAAATTTGGAACAGATCTCTCTGGAACTCTTTCGATATTAATAATATTGCAATTGGCAAGAGAATATGGAGCCAAAATTGTAATTTTCTTTCGGATACGCAACCGATTCCAATGACTCGAAATACAAGATTTCCTTCCCTATGGTTTAGTACAGGCACTATCACTCCAAACGAGGGGAAACCAGCTTCAGGGGAAATTCCAAAAGGAAAATACTACAATTCAACTAGAATACCGTCGCGACAGTATTTTAAAGACATCAGCTTTTAGTTTTGGTGCCAAATTCCCGCCCGGGGTGAACTTTATCCTAAACAGATAAGTTTCGTTCTCGGAACGGCTGGCTTCTCTAATCGACTTCGGGAGAATCAGATCTCCGTTGTTACAATTTCCTCCATTAAAACTCTTTAAAAAAGCACCCACTTGCTGAGCCAAGAAAGTGGGTGCTGCGGCAGAAATATGCATATGACCACCTTTAAAAAAATACCAACCAGGTTACTGTACGTTACCGCTAAGCGCTAGGTCGCGGGTTCGATTCCCGCCCGGGGTGAACTTTATCCTAAACAGATAAGTTTCGTTCTCGGAACGGCTGGCTTCTCTAGTCGACTTCAGGAGAATCAGAACTCCGTTGTTACAATTTCTTCCATTAAAACTCCTTAAAAAAGCACCCACTTGCTGAGCCAAGAAAGTGGGTGGTGCGGCAGAAATATGCATGTGACCACCTTTAAAAAATTACCAACCAGGTTACTGTACGTTACCGCCTTTACGGGCGCTTAAAGCACTCTGTATCGTACCAATGGATACCAATAAGTACAGACACCACACTGTTATCTGATAACAACACATAACTCGAGTCTCCAGTTACATATTGAGAACCAGATAGCATGCTTTTCAATGGCAAACAAAATTGGTTGTAACCGAGATAGGTAAAAAAATAAATTATTAAATAAACTACTATACTTCTAGGTATAAAACTCTTAGGTCTTCTATGTCACTTAGGATATAGGTAATAGATAGGTCTAACTGTAGGTATTATGCAGATTCGTAGGACCATAAACCTGCCTACTTATGTATGTATTTAGATATGTACCCGCATAGGTACCTAAATACATAGGTAGGTAGGTAGGTACATACCTACCAATGATTTCATACCCAATAGGTAACTCTAGGTAGGTAGGTACATTATGTCGCATGTCATTATAGGAATCGGAATTTTCTTTGTAATCTCGCTGGTATTTTGTACTATTGACTACCTATTTAACAAAAAAATGTGAATACAGGGTGTCCAAAAATGAGAACCCTTCAACCCCCCGGCTCTATGGAATAACTTTAGTGGCGTCATATACTTTTTCGGGGCCCTTCGAAAAAACACTTACTATTTTCGGTGTTAAGTTCGGTGTTAATTTAAGTGGAGGGGAAACGTTACTCCCCTAGCTTTAACGGAGGATACTGCACTACATCACACTGCACTGCACTACATCACACTAACTTGACACGAAGAATAATTCATCAGGCATGTGATTACAACATCAGGTAGGTAAAATAAGGTAGGTACATTATGTCGCATGTCATTATAGGAATCGGAATTTTCTTTGTAATCTCGCTGGTATTTTGTACTATTGACTACCTATTTGACAAAAAAATGTGAATACAGAGTGTCCAAAAACGAGAACCCTTCAACCCCCCGGCTCTATGGAATAATTTTAGTGGCGTCATATACTTTTTCGGGGCCCTTCGAAAAAACACTTACTATTTTCGGTGTTAAGTTCGGTGTTAAGTGGAGGGGAAACGTTACTCCCCTAGCTTTAACGGAGGATACTGCACTACATCACACTAACTTGACACGAAGAATAATTCATCAGGTATGTGATTACAACATCAGGTAGGTAAAATAGGCATGTAAGTTTTGTATTTAATCTAAAGCTTAAAAAAAAAGTTTATTTATTATACTGTGCAAGTGTACAACATCATTTAGATATAAATTTTGAGAATACATCATTAAGGTACATTTTGAGGACACATCGTTTAGGTGAGTTGTGAGGACGGGATTTCAACCACTTCACGAGTTATTCACAACCTCCGGACACCCTGTATAAATAAAATAATAAAGTTAAGAATGCTTATAAATGCTTGCCATTCCCCACTTTATACACCCCGGTAAATTCTATGACTTGGACTCGAACCACCAACCTCCAGATCCGAAGTCAAACGCTCTATCTCAATACTCGTAAAATAAAGTTAAGTATAGATTGAAGATTCTGTAACTTTGTGAAGGTCCATCTTGACTAGGTAGGTTGAAATGATAAACCTATACTTCTTCACTATTTTAGTGAAGAAGTATATGTTTATCATTTCAACCTACCTAGTAAAGTTAAGTATGTATAGGTAATGAAATGCTTTCCGTTCCCCCAATTTAATACCCCTCGCTAAATTTTATGACCTACGTCTTAATTTAGTGGTTGCCACTAAGATTGGTGACACCCTGTATATAGGTAAACAAAAAGAGTTCTGATGAATAATTTCGTGACCTAGGTGTATGCGATAAGTACCTACCTACTGATTTATGTGGATTGTGGATACCTCTATTTACCTACAAGTACCTTACTTAATTTTCCTAATACCTCTATGGTAAATATAAGTACCTAGCTTAATTTTGTTTCAATTGCTTTCTGTACGGTGTAAGAAGACAAATGGCCAATAACCAATAATTCAATTCGTATAATATAGGCAGGCAAAAATAATACATCCCAGAAAACAATGGTATGTCCAATTTGTGTTTATGTCTCAGATGGTAACAAACAAACAAACAAAAAAGACGTGTATTTTTCTTGTGAAACAGAACGCAAGTGGACTTCAAACTCCCAAATTAGATTTTTCGGGGTTGAGAAGACGCCATCTTGAATTTCCAATGTTTTACAAGCGCTACCACGCCACCTAGTGTTACATGAGTTTAACTAAATTTTGTGTTTTCCATTAAAGGGGGAAGTGGGCTTCAGAAGAGCAGAAATCGCTTTAGAGTAGTTCAGAGTCTACAAGAAAAAATACGCGTGAGAGCAAATATAAAATGGATAAGAGAACAAATATAAAATGGGTAAGAGCCCATTCCCACTTTGTCGTTCGGAAAAAAATCGTGTCGTGTGTAATAGGAGCACTCTCATTTAAATTACATTACCTACAGGACATTCGGAAGAAAATGGAGTGAAACTCACTACAAGTGGGAACAGGCTCTCATCCACACATAGTCGTAACAAATATAAAATGGGTAAGAGCCCATTCCCACTTTGTCGTTCGGAAAAAAATCGTGTCGTGTGTAATAGGAGCACTCTCATTTAAAATACATTACCTACAGGACATTCGGAAGAAAATGGAGTGAAACTCACTACAAGTGGGAACAGGCTCTCAATGCTCTCATCCACACATAGTCGACTGGCCACACTGCCACATCCATGTCGACTGAACCGTCCACACTGCCTCGATAACATAGATTCACCTCGTAGATCGATATCGATCCACGGCCGGTCGACTATGTGTGGACACTCCTTTCGATGATCTAAATTTCTGAAACTCACCTTATCAGTTCCGAATGGTAAAGGGGGACGTGTCCAGTAAGTGGCGAATCAGGTGTGTATCATGTACATGCTGTGCGTCATGTCGTCTCCCTCTTCCTCGATCTCCTGAATGCTAGTGGGTCGTGTGATAACACGCTCCTCCACTATGAGCTCCTTCAGACCGAACAGCATGAGCAGGGCACAGACTGGGGGAAAATTAAAGAGATCATTGAAACATTTTTATTATATTTACTGACTTTTTGAGAAATTGGGAAAATTGCGTAAAGCGGTGTCCACCCGGTCGACTATGTGTGGACACTCCTTTCGATGATCTAAATTTCTGAAACTCACCTTATCAGTTCCGAATGGTAAAGGGGGACGTGTCGAGTCAGTGGCGAATCAGGTGTGTATCATGTACATGCTGTGCGTCATGTCGTCTCCCTCTTCCTCGATCTCCTGAATGCTAGTGGGTCGTGTGATAACACGCTCCTCCACTATGAGCTCCTTCAGACCGAACAGCATGAGCAGGGCACAGACTGGGGGAAAATTAAAGAGATCATTGAAACATTTTTATTATATTTACTGACTTATTGAGAAATTGGGAAAATTGCGTAAAGCTGTGTCCACACAAATGCTAGTGGGTCGTGTGATAACACGCTCCTCCACTGTGAGCTCCTTCAGACCGAACAGCATGAGCAGGGCACAGACTGGGGGAAAAATAAAGAGATCATTGAAACACTTTTACTATATTTACTGACTTATTGAGAAATTGGGAAAATTGCGTAAAGCTGTGTCCACACATAGTCGACGAATTGTTGAAGAAGAAGTGAAGAGGTGAATATATGTTGTTGAGGCAGTGTAGGTGTCAGTCGACGCGATGTCGACCGACCATCGATCGACGATTTGTGGAACCGACATTGAATCTCTATTTCTCTATTTACCTAATTTAAAATACCCAGAAGAATTGTACGTAGTCAGTGCTAAAAGTCAATAAGACCACTGTTGTATTTTCTTCTATCTTCCATAGATAACCTTTGCAAACCCTTGCATACCCTTGAACTTCATAAGTTGTAAAGCTCTGCTGTCAAGATATCGTGGGATAATAAAACTATCTATGTAACTACGTTACCTACGTATTGTAGGATAGGTACTAGTCTTCCATAGATAACCTTTGCAAACCCTTGAATACCCTTGAACTTCATAAGTTGTAAAGCTCTGCTGTCAAGATATCGTGGGATAATAATAATAACTCTATCTATGTAACTACGTTAGCTACGTATTGTAGGATAGGTACTAGTGTTTCATGAGAACGTTTAGATGGGTCTCTCCCTCTTTATACTGGGCTTAACCAACTTGGCATTGTTTGTAGGTAGGTACCTACATATTTGTTTAGAAGAACATCATACCCTTTTACTTGAGTTTTTTTAGTCAGCACTTTGAGTTGCTAGCCTAACTAGATTTGAGGATAGTGCACTTAAAAATAATAATAATAAAAAAAAGATGAGTGTTTCACCGCCGTTTTTATTTCGTAGCAATGAAACAAAACTGCTACATTAGGCGCATGTGGTCTGTGTCGTAGCATGCCCATCCCGTAGTATGCCTCTCATCAGATGGGCGAGATGGGCACTTGCTTTATTAGAATGTGAGTGCTAGGTTGCGGGTTCGATTCCCGCCCGGGGTGAACTTTATCCTAAACAGATAAGTTTCGTTCTCGGAACGGCTGGCTTCTCTAATCGACTTCGGGAGAATCAGAACTCCGTTGTTACAATTTCTTCCATTAAAACTCTTTAAAAAAGCACCCACTTGCTGAGCCAAGAAAGTGGGTGCTGCGGCAGAAATATGCATGTGACCACCTTTAAAAAAATTACCAACCAGGTTACTGTACGTTACCGCCTTTACGGGCGCTTAAAGCACCCTGTATTGTACCAATGGATACCAATAAGTACAGACACCACACTGTTATCTGATAACAACACATAACTCGAGTCTCCAGTTATATATTGAGAACCAGATAGCATGCTTTTCAATGGCAAAAAAAATTGGTTGTAACCGAGATAGGTAAAAAAATAAATTATTAAATAAACTACTACTTATAGGTATGCTTAATAGTAGACAGGTAAGTCCCTATGGATGACAGGAAATCACTTAAGTCAAAGGAATTTCCTGTGTGATACCTATGTAAACAATTATTCCTGTATTTAAACTACTATTTCTGTTTCCTAAGCAGAGTTCAACTTGACTCTTAAGATCTGACAGTCAAAGGTACCTACCGCAAAATGATACACTCACACGCAAGAAATTTGGAACAGATCTCTCTGGAACTCTTTCGATATCAACAATATTGCAATTGGCAAGAGAATATGGAGCCAAAGTTGTAATTTTCTTTCGGATACGCAACCGATTCCAATGACTTGAAATACAAGATTTCCTTCCCTATGGTTTTAGTACAGGCACCATCACTCCAAACGAGGGGAAAACCAGCTTCAGACGGGGGGAAATTCCAAAAGGAAAATACCTACAACTCAACTAGAATACCGTCGCGACAGTATTTTAAAGACATCAGCTTTTAGTTTTGAGTATGCAGATTCGTAGGACCATAAACCTGCCTACTTATGTATGTATTTAGATATGTACCCGCATAGGTACCTAAATACATAGGTAGGTATACATACCTACCAATGATTTCATACCCAATAGGTAACTCTAGGTAGGTAGGTACATTATGTCGCATGCCATTATAGGAATCGGAATTTTCTTTGTAATCTCGCTGGTATTTTGTACTATTGACTACCTATTTGACAAAAAAAAAATGTGAATACAGGGTGTCCAAAAAACGAGAACCCTTCAACCCCCCGGCGGCTATGGAATAATTTTAGTGGCGTCATATACAATTGTAACATCAGTGTGATTTCTCAATTATTTAGCCTTAAGATACCATGTACATTGTACATGATCTCAGGTACCATAAGCGTTGTACAAAACAATACAATTGTAACATCATAATACAACGAAACGTTTTTTATTTATTTATATACTTTTTCGGGGCCCTTCGGAAAAACACTTGCTATTTTCGGTGTTAAGTTCGGTGTTAAGTGGAGGGGAAACGTTACTCCCCTAGCTTTAACGGAGGATACTGCACTACATCACACTAACTTGACACGAAGAATAATTGAGGTATGTGATTACAACATCAGGTAGGTAAAATAGGCATGTAAGTTTTGTATTTAATCGAAAGCTTAAAAAAAAGTTTATTTATTATACCGTGCAAGTGTACAACATCATTTAGATAGGTACCGTATTTAATCTAAAGCAAAAAAAGTTTATTTGTTATACTGTGCAAGTGTACAACATCACTTAGATATACATTTTGAGAATACATCATTTAGGTACATTTTGAGGACACATCGTTTAGGTGAGTTGTGAGGACGGGATTTCAACCACTTCACGAGTTATTCACAACCTCCGGACACCCTGTATAAATAAAATAATAAAGTTAAGAATGCTCATAAATGCTTGCCATTCCCCACTTTATACACCCCGGTAAATTCTATGTCCTGCCCGTTAATTTAGTGGTTGCCACTAAGGTTGGTGACACCCTGTATATAGGTAAACAAAAAGAGTTCTGATGAATAATTTCGTGACCTAGGTGTATGCGATAAGTACCTACTGATTTATGTGGATTGTGGATACCTCTATTTACCTACAAGTAGTTAACTTAATTTTCCCGATACCTCTATGGTAAATATAAGTAGGTACCTAGCTTAATTTTGTTTCAATTGCTTTCTGTACGGTGTAAGAAGACAAATGGCCAATAACCATAATTCAACAATTTGTATAATATAGGCAGGCAGAAATAATACATCCCAGAAAACAATAATGGTATGTCCAATTTGTGTTTATGTCTCAGATGGTAACAAACAAACAAACATAAGATGGATGCATTTTTTTTTTTTTTTTTTTTTTTTTAATGACGTCTATTCAGCTTTTCTTTTTTTTCTGATGATGATGATTATTAAAAAGGAAAGGGACTTTATTTTTCATAAAAAAGAAACATCTCCAGAAAACATCACACTAGGGAATCCCTGCTCCATCTTCCAAGTTCCAGTGGCGTCATATACAATTGTAACATCATAATACAACGAAACGTTTTTTATTTATTTATATACTTTTTCGGGGCCCTTCGAAAAAACACTTATATACTATTTTCGGTGTTAAGTTCGGTGTTAATTTAAGTGGAGGGGAAACGTTACTCCCCTGGCTTTAACGGAGGATACTGCACTACATCACACTAACTTGACACGAAGAATAATTCATCAGGTATGTGATTACAACTTCAGGTAGGTAAAATAGGCATGTAAGTTTTGTATTTAATCTAAAGCAAAAAAAGTTTATTTGTTATACTGTGCAAGTGTACAACATCACTTAGATATACATTTTGAGAATACATCATTTAGGTACATTTTGAGGACACATCGTTTAGGTGAGTTGTGAGGACGGGATTTCAACCACTTCACGAGTTATTCACAACCTCCGGACACCCTGTATAAATAAAATAATAAAGTTAAGAATGCTTATAAATGCTTGCCATTCCCCACTTTATACAACCCGGTAAATTCTATGACTTGGACTCGAACCACCAACCTCCAGATCCGAAGTCCAACGCTCTACTCAATACTCGTAAAATAAAGTTGAAGATTCTGTAACTTTGTGAAGGTCCATCTAGTAAAGTTAAGTATGTATAGGTGATGAAATGCTTTCCGTTCCCCCAATTTAATACCCCTCGCTAAATTTTATGACTTGGACTCGAACCACCAACCTCCAGATTCGAAGACCTACGTCTTAATTTAGTGGTTGCCACTAAGATTGGTGACACCCTGTATATAGGTAAACAAAAAGAGTTCTGATGAATAATTTCGTGACCTAGGTGTATGCGATAAGTACCTACCTACTGATTTATGTGGATTGTGGATACCTCTATTTACCTACAAGTCTATGGTAAATATAAGTACCTAGCTTAATTTTGTTTCAATTGCTTTCTGTACGGTGTAAGAAGACAAATGGCCAATAACCAATAATTCAATTCGTATAATATAGGCAGGCAGAAATAATACATCCCAGAAAACAATGGTATGTCCAATTTGTGTTTATGTCTCAGATGGTAACAAACAAACATAAATTAAAGACGAATTGCTTTCTGTACGGTGTAAGAAGACAAATGGCCAATAACCAATAATTCAATTCGTATAATATAGGCAGGCAGAAATAATACATCCAAGAAAACAATGGTATGTCCAATTTGTGTTTATGTCTCAGATGGTAACAAACAAACATAAATTAAAGACGTGTATTTTTCTTGTGAAACAGAACGGAAGTGGACTTCAAACTCCCAAATTAGATTTTTCAGGGTTGAGAAGACGTCATCTTGAATTTCCAATGTTTTACAAGCGCTACCACGCCACCTAGTGTTACATGAGTTTAACTAAATTCTGAGTTTTCCATTAAAAGGGGGAAGTGGGCTTCAGAAGAGCAGAAATCGCTTTAGAGTAGTTCAGAGTCTACAAGAAAAAATACGCGTAAGAGCAAAATATAAAATGGATAAGAGAACAAATATAAAATGGATAAGAGAACAAATATAAAATGGGTAAGAGAACAAATATAAAATGGATAAGAGAACAAATATAAAATGGGTAAGAGAACAAATATAAAATGGGTAAGAGCCCGCATTAAAAGGGGGAAGTGGGCTTCAGAAGAGCAGAAATCGCTTTAGAGTAGTTCAGAGTCTACAAGAAAAAATACGCGTAAGAGCAAATATAAAATGGGTAAGAGAACAAATATAAAATGGATAAGAGAACAAATATAAAATGGGTAAGAGCCCATTCCCACTTTGTCGTTCGGAAAAAAATCGTGTCGTGTGTAATAGGAGCACTCTCATTTAACTTACATTACCTACAGGATATTCGGAAGAAAATGGAGTGAAAGGACAAGTGGGAACAGGCTCTCATCCACACATAGTCGACTGGCCACACTGCCACATCCATGTCGACTGAACCGTCCACACTGCCTCGATAACATAGATTTCGGAAAAAAATCGTGTCGTGTGTAATAGGAGCACTCTCATTTAAATTACATTACCTACAGGACATTCGGAAGAAAATGGAGTGAAAGGACAAGTGGGAACAGGCTCTCATCCCCACATAGTCGACTGGCCACACTGCCACATCCATGTCGACTGAACCGTCCACACTGCCTCGATAACATAGACTCACCTCGTAGATCGATATCGATCCACGGCCGGTCGACTATGTGTGGACACTCCTTTCGATGATCTAAATTTCTGAAACTCACCTTATCAGTTCCGAATGGTAAAGGGGGACGTGTCCAGTAAGTGGCGAATCAGGTGTGTATCATGTACATGCTGTGCGTCATATCGTCTCCCTCTTCCTCGATCTCCTGAATGCTAGTGGGTCGTGTGATAACACGCTCCTCCACTGTGAGCTCCTTCAGACCGAACAGCATGAGCAGGGCACAGACTGGGGGAAAATTAAAGAGATCATTGAAACATTTTTATTATATTTACTGACTTATTGAGAAATTGGGAAAATTGCGTAAAGCGGTGTCCACACATAGTCGACGAATTGAAGAAGAAGTGAAGAGGTGAATATTTTATATGTTGTTGAGGCAGTGTAGGTGTCAGTTGACGCGACTTTCATACTTTTATTTTGAGATCTCTACATGTTTGTTTTTTTTTTTTTTATTTGCGTCAAATCTTTAAACTACCTTTTGACTTGGAAAAGGAAGACGGTTTGCGTAAATTATCCAGTATTGAACTTTTCCAAGTCAACTTTGAAATATTTACCTAATGGTAATAAAATTACTTTTGAAGAAGAAGTGAAGAGGTGAATATATGTTGTTGAGGCAGTGTAGGTGTCAGTCGACGCGATGTCGACCGACCATCGATCGACGATGTCGACTATGTGTGGACACAACTCAAGGATTAACGGGAAAAGGGCTAACTACAAAGACAAATGGCCAACTCTAGTCATCAATCCCTGAATATCCAGGGGATTTGGTGATTTTTTTCGCGGATTTCGCGATTATGTTCGCGGATTTGGTGATTTTGTTCGCGGATTTGGCGATTTTGTTCGCGGATTTGGCGATTATGTTCGCGGGTTTCGCGATTATGTTCGCGGATTTCGCGATTGTGTTCGCGGATTTGGTGATTATGTTCGCGGATTTCGCGATTATGTTCGCGGATTTCGCGATTATATTCGCGGATTTCGCGATTTTGTTCGCGGATTTCGCGATTATGTTCGCGGATTTGGCGATTTTGTTCGCGGATTTCGCGATTCGCGATTATGTTCGCGGATTTGGTGATTTTGTTCGCGGATTTTGCGATTATGTTCGCGGATTTCGCGATTATGTTCGCGGATTTCGGATTTGGCGATTTTGTTCGCGGATTTTGCGATTATGTTCGCGGATTTGGCAATCATGTTCGCGGATTCGCTTCCCGAATCGACATTTTGGATATTTGGCAAGCCTAAGGCTAGTTAGCTTGGTTGGTAGCGCGTCTGCCTTGTAAGCACTAAGGCCGCGGGCTCGATTCCCGCCCTGGGAGGATTTTTTCTTGAACAGATAATTTTCGTTCTCGAAACGGCTGACTTTCTCCTATCCTGTCTTCCTTCTCTCTTAAATTTCGGGACGATAAGACCTTAGCCGTGGCCAAATGTGACGCGGGATTTTTTGGGACTTTTTACGGAATAATACGGGGAGGGTACTGAATAGTTTGGCATAGGTTTGATTTCTCTAGTCGATTTCAGGACGATAAGGGCTCAATCGTCACAGTTCCCTCTATCAAACTTGTTGGAAAGTGACGCGAACGAACTATGGGGGGGGGAAATACTTACGACATCATGGTGAGACCTTGGAGGACTAAAATAACCACGGCCGTTTTGAGTAGGGGAGGATGGAATATGGGTATGAGCTGTCTCAAGCCTTTAGCTACACGATGACGCAAGGTACGATTCATATAGTACATACTGGACGTAGGCGGGGCTCCCATCAGACTTTTCACCTGGAAGAAGACAAGTTAATGAGTAATAAGACTCATAAGAAATCCTGATCATGTAAAGGTCCGTTACCACTTCTTGTCGTACGGAAAAAAATCGTATCGTGTGTCGTGGGAACACTGTCATTTAAATTAAATTGTCTCATATAAGATATAAGGACATTTTGTGTGGTTCGGAATGTCCTTGGTAGTGGGAACACACTCATATTACATTTCCTACAGGATATTCGGAAAAAATAGGATGAAACTCATGACAACTGGGAACGGACCTTTACTATTTAGTCTAATTTCCCTTGCGAAATAAATAGCAAAGGTTGAGTGTGAAGGGCATCTACTCGTAAAATTTGTAGCCAAAACCAAATGTTAGCCCAAAGCAATCACCCTAGTTAGGGCTGATTGAGAGCCTGACGTAAAACGCCGACCCCGTCTGTACACGGGAAAAGGCGAAGAAAAAGAAGATGGTAATATTTTTTACATAGGGAGGTACCAAAAATTTCAAAATAAAGTTTTCATTTGAATTATTACAAAGAAAATAAAATCTGTTTTTCGTAGAGTTAATCTCACAGATGAATTGCGCCCGACAGTGTTAGGTTTAGCATTGGAGAAAAAGAAGATGGTAATATTTTTTACATAGGGAGGTACCAAAAATGTTCAAAATAAAGTTTTCATTTGAATTATTACAAAGAAAATGAAATCTGTTTTTCGTAGAGTTATATCTCACAGATGAATTGCGCCCGACAGTGTTAGGTTTAGCATTGCACCCGACGCGCGACGCGACAGAAGGATAATTACCGGATAAGAGTCTTTCGGTTTGCCCGTGTTGCGCGCATACATGCTCTGGAACACGTCAAGCGCGTCATCGCTACGGCCATGCGTCATGAGGAACTTGGGAGATTCCGGGATGAAGAACACCAGCAGCGCTCCGGCCAGACTTGGGAACGTAGAAACTATGAGGAAAATACGCCAGGAGCACATCAGGAAGAAATCGAACACGGGATAGGTCCATTTGATCGGGATGATGAAGTAGGCTATCACTGAAATACGAAGAAATAGACAAGAATCAACTGTAGATACCTAGGTAAAAAGAAAAATAGCTTCTTCAAATTTAATTGATCCCAAAGGCAAGGAAAACCTAGACCCTTGACAAATGGAGTGTGGCTGAAGGCATGTGATGTGTTCCAATCCATTCGACGCCGATAAATAATAGAAAAATAGCTTCTTCAAATTTAATTGATCCCAAAGGCAAGGAAAACCTAGACCCTTGACAAATGGAGTGTGGCTGAAGGCATGTGATCTGTTCCAATCCACTCGACGCCAATAAATAATCTGAAAATAGGTAGCGAAGAAGAATTTATTATAAAATACATCACAATCTGCCAGCCTCCCCCTGGATGCTATACAGGGTGAACACGAAAAACGTTACCAAAAGCCTAGGGTAAATTCCTGAGGTCATTTCCAATAAAAACATTCTACAATAACTTTTTTCGTATCTCGCTTAGTTTCCGAGATATCCGTCATTTTGTTTTTCTTTAAAATACACGACCTTCCCATAATAAACCGGTCACAACTTTTTTTTTTCAGTTAAACATAGAGAAAAATGGGTTTCATAACTGAAATTTGCACAAAATTTCCATTAAAATACCTAGGGCACAGTTATCAGATTATTACCGCTACCTATAAAGTTTTTTTTTTTTTGGTTCAACACTATTTATGTTTAGCACATTGCATATTCATTTTAAATAACAGGCATTCATACAAAAATGTTTCGGCAAAAGTGGAATAGACAAGACCTTATTCAGTCTGATGGCGTAAAGGATTTTTTAGTCCTGGATAAACAATAATTATTTCGCTATAAATACATTCTATTAAGGACTAAATTCCGCTTCAAAAGAACCTAAGATCACTATTCCAAAATAATTAGGACCAAATATATTCGTTTTTGTCTGGAAAAACCCTTAGGTGGGCGAATAAATGGTGCACTTACCCTAGGTACAACAATAAATTATTTTTTCTTAAATTCCGCTTCAAAAGAACCTAAGATCACTATTCCAAAATAATTAGGACCAAAGATATAACAGCAATGAAACAACTGCTACATTAGACGCATGTGGTCTGTGTCGTAGCATGCCCATCCCGTATTATGCCTCTCATCAGATGGGCGAGATGGGCACTTGCTTTATTAGAATGTAAGCGCTAGGTCGCGGGTTCGATTCCCGCCCGTGGTGAACTTTATCCTAAACAAATAAGTTTCGTTCTCGGAACGGCTGGCTTCTCTAGTCGATTTCGGGAGAATCAGAACTCCGTTGTTACAATTTCTTTCATTAAAACTCTTTAAAAAAGCTCTCGCTGAGCCAAGAAAGTGGGTGGTGCGGCAGAAATATGTATGTGACCAGCTTTAAAAAAATAACAACCAGGTTACTGTACGTTACCGCATATTTTTCTTAAAAAAAAGTGCGAAAATTTGCCGATTATATGATTCGATCCCGGGTTGCATCAAGCACATTACCACTTAAATTCCGCTTCAAAAGAACCTAAGATCACTATTCCAAAATAATTAGGACCAAAGATATAACCGTTTTTGTCTGGAAAAACCCTTAGGGGGGCGAATAAATGGTGCACTTACCTAGGTACAACAATAAATTACCTATTTTTCTTAAAAAAAAGTGCGAAAATTTGCCGATTATATGATTCGATCCCGGGTTGCATCAAGCACATTACCACTTGGCCAACCGATTACCACTTGACCAACCGAGCCCCCCCAAATTTATATCATCATATCAGCAGCCTCCACATATCGTCAGGACCAGTTCCTAGCAATACCTCATATGCCTTAGCGATATGTTACTAATACAGGTTCTCTCGGATCGACCCAGTGACCCAGATCGGAGCTGTAATTTTTTCCCATCTCCGATAGATATACAGCCAACCAATTATTCAAGTTTAGGTATATATTGAATCAAATTCTTTGTTAATTATGAACTTTGTTGATGTATTTTTCTCCACAGAGTCCACATATCGTCAGGACCAGTTCCTAGCAATACATGCCTTAGCGATATGTTACTAATACAGGTTCTCTTGGATCGACCCAGTGACCCAGATCGGAGCTGTAATTTTTTCCCATCTCCGATAGATATATACAGCCAACTATTTTTTCAAGTTTAGGTATATATTGAATCAAATTCTTGGTTAATTATGAACTTTGTTGATGTATTTTTATACGCAGTCTTTGTTTTCTGTCCTTTTTTACTTTCCTTATTTTTGATTATTTTTTGGTATGTTTGCTTTTTATATCCCAGGTTTGAGGAAGAAAAGAGGTTTTTTTTTTTGGGTCTAGCTGCCAATTTGCTTTTTATATCCCGGGTTTGAGGAAGAAAAGAGGTTTTTTTTTTGGGTCTAGCTGCCAATTTTTTTTTTTTTTTTCTTTTACTGCGAAGGTTTTTCGTGACGGGGGATCAACCCCATCCATTCGGCGACAGTCTTTAGTGAGGTTAAAATCAGTAAAATTCAAATAACCGTTCAGGAACTGATGGCGAAAGCTATAAACAGACAAAACTGAGTACTAAATCTTTCAGTTAGAACTAAATTTAGAGGTCACTTCGTTTGTTGAAAAAACAGATATCAAACAGATCAAGCAAGACTTTTTCAATAAAACTAAATTTAAAACTCACTGAGTTGAAAAGTCAGATGGAGACACGAAAAAGTCCTCGCGATACTTACAAACAATGATGCCTCCTATTGTAAGAAGGGCTACTTGGCACATGTCCGCAATGAATTTGGAGAACAGGATACTGCCCACCAGAGTGCCAGTTCTACCTGACATCATTGTAATGTTCACTGCCATTGCTCTGAAAGACAAAGAGGACATGGTCTTTAAAGGGTGGTACACAACTACACCCTGTTGCAGACTTGAGATATGTTACAAACAATGATGCCTCCTATTGTAAGAAGGGCTACTTGGCACATGTCCGCAATGAATTTGGAGAACAGGATACTGCCCACCAGAGTACCAGTTCTACCTGACATCATTGTAATGTTCACTGCCATTGCTCTGAAAGACAAAGAGGACATGGTCTTTAAAGGGTGGTACACAACTACACCCTGTTGCAGACTTAAGATGAGTCCAAAGCCAAACAGAATAGAAGGACTGAAAAGTCCCTTTACCTCAGCAGTCTAAACAAGGTCTCGTATATTTAATGGGTCAAAGATTAATACAACATAGTTAACTGGCTGTCGATCGACGAGGTGACTCTATGTTATCCAGGCAGTGTGGGCGGTTTAGTCGACGTCGATCGATGTCGGTCGTCGACTATGTGTGGACACAGCTTTATAACCTTGTTTTAGGATAGCAGGTTTGAGTGGACTTCATGCCTGAAACTTGCCGTACACACGTACCTATAATCTAAGCTTTATAACCTTGTTTTAGGATAGCAGGTTTGAGTAGACTTCATGCCTGAAACTTGCCGTACAAAGGGTGGTACACAACTACACCCTGTTGCAGACTTAAGATGAGTCCAAAGCCAAACAGAATAGAAGGACTGAAAAGTCCCTTTACCTACCTCAGCAGTCTAAACAAGGTCTCGTATATTTAATGGGTCAAAGATTAATACAACATAGTTAACTGTGTGTGTGTGTGTGTGTGGTCGTCGACTATGTGTGGACACAGCTTTATAACCTTGTTTTAGGATAGCAGGTTTGAGTAGACTTCATGCCTGAAACTTGCCGTACACGTACCTATAATCTACTGGAAAACAAGTTTGTGAGACCGAATTTGGATATAAGTCTGCAGACAATCAGGAACATTGTGGATTAATAATCAGATCAAATTCAATTAATCCAGTGGCAACCGCGGTCGACAAACAATTTGCACTCATTTTTGGATAATCGGCTATTTTAAATCGGTTCAAAATAACCCTAGCAACGTTCCAGGTTGAGCCATATTTACCTCAGTGAAGCAACTGCGGTCGACAAACAATTTGCGCTCATTTTTGGATAATCGGCTATTTTAAATCGGTTCAAAATAACCCTAGCAACGTTCCAGGATGAGCCATATTTACCTCAGTGACGTAGGAAACTCCTGCACAGAACAGCCCAGGATCAAGCTGATCATGGTAGACATCAGGGCTAGGAATATGGCCGCGATCATAACTACATACACGGATTGGGTCCAGGGGTAGATACAAATACAGGCAGCACAGATTAGCATGGAAACCACTGAGATGAAAGAAAAAATAAAAGAAATAATAAATATACTGTTTCTTTGTGTTATCATATCACAATTTTATGGGTCCAGGGGTAGATACAAATACAGGCAGCACAGATTAGCATGGAAACCACTGAGATGAAAGAAAAAATAAAAGAAATAATAAATACTGTTTCTTTGTGTTATCATATCACAACTTTGATGTTCACTGCAGCATACTAGGATTTTCCAAATATTTACCAACCCAAGATTTATCTACCATGCCGGCACCGGTCGCTATGTGCATTTGTATTGTACCTACATAGCTACTCATTTTCCTCACGAGGCTGAGTGGCCCCGCAACAGCCAGTCAGGGAATCAATCATTTGCTTGATATAAATTTTTGACCCCGCCGGGAATCGAACCCGGGTCTCCCGCGTGCAAGGGAATTCATTCTTACCAACTTACCATAGAGGTACTTCTTTCCCAATCCTCTGACCAGGAACACTGTGAGGATGTAGTAGAGAAATGAAATAAGACCGAGGAACGTAGCAACACTGTACACACGAGTATCAACAGTTCCAAACTGAAACCAAAAGAGGACAAAGGTATTTTGATTTTGTGTTAAGCATACTTCGTAGATTGGTGAAGCTTAGCACCTATGGGACCATTGATCCCTACACCTAATTGGGTGTCCACAACACAGAACCGACCATCGACCGTAGCCTAGTGTCGACCCACGAGAAAATAGAATAGAATATACCCTGTTTATACTGCCAGAATGAGACTGAAAAGTCCCTTTACTCCCGCAGTCTAAACAAGGTCTCATGTATTTGGTACAAAATAGGTGTATTTTTTTTATAAATTAAAACCTTGCTTAATTTTTTTTAAAAAAAATAAGGGCCCAGAGCCCGCAACAAATCATGCTAATGAATAGAAGCGTCCTCAACGGAGCCTTGATCATGGGTCCGACCATAGTACAGACCTTCGCAGAAAATGACGAAATTGAGCCTAGTATATTTTCTGCGAGGGTCGATGGTTTTGTAATTTGCATACATTTTTGATGAAATTGGTAACCTAGGTACCCTATCGAATCGAACTCACTTTCTCGCAAAACTCGTGTCTGGTAAGAGCATTGGACGCGGCAAACACAGCGTACGCTGAACTGGTCATCATATTTTGCGGAGTCTTTTTGATAGCCGTCTCCCCATTGAGTGACTCACACAGATTGCGGTCATAATTGCCGGTCTGGTTGAAGAACGAGGCGAGAATTTCTGGCTGCAGAAGCCGGACAACGTTTATCCTGAAACACGGAGGTTCACAATAGAATACAATTAGAATAGAATGGTCGAAACACACTACTATCACGTCACATCACGTGAGCTCATGGGGAGTCGGAAACGAGGCGAGAATTTCTGGCTGCAGAAGCCGGACAACGTTTATCCTGAAACACGGAGGTTCACAATAGAATACAATTAGAATAGAATAGAATGGTCGAAACACACTACTATCACGTCACATCACGTGAGCTCATGGGGAGTCGGAAATAATATGTAGTTCAAAGTTTTCCCATAATATTGGCGCTTAGTGGGTAGCGGCGGTAGCGCCTTGTAAGCGCTAGGTTACGTATATGATTTCCGCCTGGTGGCAGACTTTATACTAAACAGATAAGGTTCGTTTTCGGAACAGATGGCGTTCACCTATCCTGTTTTCTCTAGTCGATTTCAGGACGATAAGGGCTCAATCGTCACAGTTCCCTCTATCAAAATTGTTGGAAAGTGACGCGAACGAAGTATGAGGGGGGGGGAATACTTACGACATCATGGTGAGACCTTGGAGGACTAGAATGACCACGGCCGGCGGATTTGGCGATTATGTTCGCGGATTTGCCGATTATGTTCGCGGATTTCGCGATTATGTGTAGCGGCGGTAGCGCCTTGTAAGCGCTAGGTTACGTATATGATTTCCGCCTGGGGGCAGACTTTATACTAAACAGATAAGGTTCGTTTTCGGAACAGATGGCGTTCACCTATCCTGTTTTCTCTAGTCGATTTCAGGACGATAAGGGCTCAATCGTCACAGTTCCCTCTATCAAACTTGTTGGAAAGTGACGCGAACGAACTATGAGGGGGGGGGAAAATACTTACGACATCATGGTGAGACATTGGAGGACTGATTTCGCGATTATGCTCGCGGATTTCGCGATTATGCTCGCGGATTTCGCGATTATGTTCGCGGATTTGGTGATTTTGCTTGCGGATTTCGCGATTATGTTCGCGGATTTGGCGATTATGTTCGCGGATTTAGCGATTATGTTCGCGGATTTCCGATTATGTTCGCGGGATGGAATATGGGTATGAGCTGTCTCAAGCCTTTAGCTACACGATGACGCAAGGTACGATTCATATAGTACATACTGGACGTAGGCGGAGCTCCCATCAGACTTTTCACCTGGAAGAAGACAACTTAATGAGTAATAAGACTCATAAGAAATCCTGATCATGTAAAGGTCCGTTACCACTTGTCGTACGGAAAAAAAATCGTATCGTGTGTCGTGGGAACACTGTCATTTAAATTAAATTGTCTCATATAAGGACATTTTGTGTGGTTCGGAATGTCTTTGGTAGTGGGAACACACTCATATTACATTTCCTACAGGATATTCGGAAAAAATCGGATGAAACTCATGACAACTGGGAACGGGCCTTTACTATTTAGTCTAATTCCCCTTGCGAAATAAATAGCAAAGGTTGAGTGTGAAGGGCATCTGCTCGTAAAATTTGTAGCCAAAACCAAATGTTAGCCCAAAGCAATCACCCTAGTTAGGGCTGATTGTGACGCTGACTAAATCCGCCCCGGGCGGGAATCGAACCCGCGGCCTAGCGCTTACAAGGCAGACGCACTACCAACTAAGCTAACTAGGCTGGCAGATTAAAGGTTAACACAACTTACCTGTCTGTTCGATGGCCGTTTCGAAATCAGCAAAGTCGATCTCATCTTCATTCTCATCATAGTCCTCCATAACGAAATGAACCGAAAGCCTTTAGTACGTCTTGAAAGTCGGGAATGTTAACACAACTTACCTGTCTGTTCGATGGCCGTTTCGAAATCAGCAAAGTCGATCTCATCTTCATTCTCATCATAGTCCTCCATAACAAAATGAACCGAAAGCCTTTAGTACGTCTTAAAAGTCGGGAACAACACCTCGAATAAACTGGCTGGAATTGGTTCGAAATTACGTTCGGCAGTTTCGACACTCATTTTGTAAACTTTCAGAAGTTGGCCAAAAACCAGATAGGTAGGTAGCTAGGTAGTAGGTAGGTACCTACTACTAGGTAGACAGCTGGAAAATCTAGTTTTTCGACTTGAAAAAAAGTGTTCCGCTGTCCTTTTATTTATTTCGTAGCTATGAAACAACTGCTACATTAGACTCGTGTGGTCTGTCACAACTTTGATGTTCACTGCAGCATACTAGGATTTTCCAAATATTTACCAACCCAAGATTTATCTACCATGCTGGCACCGGTCGCTATGTGCATTTATATTGTACCTACATAGCTACTCATTTTCCTCACGAGGCTGAGTGGCCCCGCAACAGCCAGTCAGGGAATCAATCATTTGTATGATATAAATTTTTGACCCCACCGGGAATCGAACCCGGGTCTCCCGCGTGCAAGGGAATTCATTCTTACCAACTTACCATAGAGGTACTTCTTTCCCAATCCTCTGACCAGGAACACTGTGAGGATGTAGTAGAGAAATGAAATAAGACCGAGGAACGTAGCAACACTGTACACACGAGTATCAACAGTTCCAAACTGAAACCAAAACAGGACAAAGGTATTTTGATTGTGTGTTAAGCATACTTCGTAGATTCGTGAAGCTTAGCACCTATGGGACCATTGATCCCTACACCTAATTGGGTGTCCACAACAGAGAACCGACCATCGACCGTAGCCTGAAATAAGACCGAGGAACGTAGCAACACTGTACACACGAGTATCAACAGTTCCAAACTGAAACCAAAACAGGACAAAGGTATTTTGATTTTGTGTTAAGCATACTTCGTAGATTCGTGAAGCTTAGTACCTATATGGGACCATTGGTCCCTACACCTAATTGGGTGTCCACAACACAGAACCGACCATCGACCGTAGCCTAGTGTACCCGACTTTGCGCATGCGCCCTTTGGATGTCCTGCGGTCTATTGTGTCGGCCAGTCACGCTCAAACCGTCTGAGGCCAGCCACGCTCAAACCGTCTGAGGCCAGCCACTCACTATCAGGTAGACCTGACAGGTACACCTGATAGTGTGTGTGTGTGCTCATCAGGTTATCAGGTAGGCCTGACAGTCAGGTCTACATGATAGTAAGTGGCTGACCTTGTACCGGCCAGTCCAATGTCTGATGGACCCAGATCTGACTCTACAGTCAGACCATGTTCAGGCAGTCTTACAGACCTAGGTCTGAAGCCTGAGTGGCCGGTCCAAACTGCACAGAGGCGTGTCCACACAAAGTCGACGCCCGTCGATCAATGTGACTTGTGTCGGCCAGTCACGCTCAAACCGTCTGAGGCCAGCCACTCACTATCAGGTAGACCTGACAGGTACACCTGATAGTGTGTGTGTGTGTGCTCATCAGGTTATCAGGTAGACCTGAGAGTCAGGTCTACATGATAGTAAGTGGCTGACCTTGTACCGGCCAGTCCACTCACGCTCAAACTGTGTGATGGACCCAGATCTGACAGACTCTACAGTCAGACCGTCTGACGGAAGCTTTTTCCGCCACACATGTTCAGGCAGTCTTACAGACCTTTGTGTCGGCCAGTCACGCTCAAACCGTCTGAGGCCAGCCACTCACTATCAGGTAGACCTGACAGGTACACCTGATAGTGTGTGTGTGCTCATCAGGTTATCAGGTAGACATGACAGTCAGGTCTACATGATAGTAAGTGGCTGACCTTGTACCGGCCAGTCCACTCAAACTGTCTGACGGAAACTTTTTCCGCCACACATGTTCAGGCAGTCTTACAGACCTTGGTCTGAAGCCTGAGTGGCCGGTCCAAACTGCACAGAGGCGTGTCCACACTAAGTCGACGCCCGTCGATCAATGTGAATTTATTGTGAATCGATGTCGATCGGACACACCTTAAGATTAATTACCTGCATAGATGGCACCATTGAGAATGCCTTTCTGCAGACTGGAGAGCTCAAAGTCGCAGGAAATGACGGGCAGTATGAACGCCATAGACTGGGTGTTGAACATAAAGCTCATGGTGACTGGGATCATACTGAAGAGGATGAAGTAGTTGTACTTGCCAAACCCTGGGGGTGAACAATATTTGGAGGTGGTAGTTATGAACAGGGCTGAGCTAGGCTGGGCTGGCCCCGAAAGAGACTGGGATCATACTGAAGAGGATGAAGTAGTTGTACTTGCCAAACCCTGGGGGTGAACAATATTTGGAGGTGGTAGTTATGAACAGGACTGAGCCGAAAGAAAAAAAATCCTAGCTCAAGCGTGCCTACGTTACCAAATGTTAAACTGTCCAAAGAAGCATTAGCTCTCCAAAGCCAAGCCAAGCCTAGCCTAGCCCTCTCCTCTACATAACAACTCATTAGACGTATGTGGTATGCACTGAGAAAAAAAAATGTGACAGTTTAGGGTGGAAGAACTCTATTATTGGGTTACTTCAGCCTAGTGCTATATTATAGTGTTGAGCTTCCCGATACAGAGTTCAATATACAGAGGAACCCAGTCACCCGATTGGGCTGTCGGTACCCCAGTTTTTTTTTTCTCAGTGTGTGTCGTAGCAGGCCCATCCCATAGTATGTCTCTCATCAGACGCGCGTATCTTGGGACAATGGTTCGCCTTTGCCTTGGGCAATATTCTCACTGCTTAGTCTGGCTTCGCGCAGGTCTTCAGCTGTCAGTTGTTCCACGCTAATGGCTAGGGGCGGCATATCCTCATCTAGACTTAGTCGCGACAATTTTTCGTGCGGTATTTCCGGATCCTCGGCCGTGCGTTCCGTCAGACAGAAAGTCATGATGAATGCACACACTGAAATCATAATTAAAATTAACTTTTATTAATTTATCAGGCTTCCATTTATTATTTTTACAACATAACAACATGGACTGAGCCGAAAGAAAAAAAATCCTAGCTCAAGCGTGCCTACGTTACCAAATGTTAAACTGTCCAAAGAAGCATTAGCTCTCCAAAAGCAAGCCTAGCCTAGCCCTCTCCTCTACATAACAACTAAAACATTGTATGATTGAAGGAATTATGTGGGTTCTCTGCTACTAGCCTTAAAGGTGTGTCCACACACACAGTCGAGCGGCCGGCCGTCGATCGATATCGATGGTCGAGGGAAATCTATGTTGTCGAGGCAGTGTGGACGGTTTAGTCAACATCGATCAATGCCGCGATGGCCGGCCGACTATGTGTGGACAGTGGACACCACCTTAAAAGTTGTCTGAATAAGCAACAGGGGGCATTTTCAGGCTATAGAGGTTCAGAGTTTCAGAAATCAGATTAAAGGTTATTATTATTATTTTTTTAAAGAGGTTTGACAGAGGGAACTGTAACTAATGATTCGTCCAAATTCAAAATTCTGCTCTTCCATTGGCTATTACACTTGTAAGATACTTTTCCATACTTTGGTGATTTAGGGCACTGAACATACAAAATTCATATAAATGGTATACCCATCCGTAAAAGCAGAGCTTGTGCCACGGATTAATGCCAATCAAAATTTATTTAAAAAAAATATTATTTACAAACATAATCTTCTTCTTTTTCTTCGAACAGAAATGAAGTTTGATCAAGTAATACTTTTGAGTGGAAGCTAACCTTTAGGCGATGATAACGCTGGAGGGGTTTCTCTATCACCTAACACTTAAAGGTTCATTATTATGTGGTGAAATTGTTAAATAAAAGAGGATAAAATGCCATGCCTCGGCTGGGATCGAACCTAAGCCCTCCTGTTTATCAGGCGAGCGTCTTGACCACTACGCCAACGAGGCAGCATTACTATTACTAAGTGCCTCCTCTGCAATCAATTCCCTTTTTTCACTAATCTTTTTACAATGATGCCGCCACTGAAAATGGTATTTCTTTAGTAGAAAGAAAAAAAGTAGCAAAGCAAGGGACAAACAGTTAGGTAGTAGTATCTAAATTGGGAAGGTTAACAGTTAGAATGACTCACCCAAGTTGATAGCAGCCAAGAACAGGAAGGATACCTGGCAGGCTCTTTCAATGAACACTGAAAACAGGAGACTGCCCAGTAGAACCCCCACTCTGCCGCTGATCATAGTCATGTTCACTGCCAGCGCTCTGAGGAAAGAAAAATAGCGAAATGAATTGGAAAGTCTTGTATGAAAATATCCATTTATCGGGAAATTTAAAGGGTTAATAATTTGTGGAAAAAGGGGGAAAAGGTGAAGTAATATTCGTTTTCAATACAACCTAATAGTTAAAAGGAATAATTAAAATCCACGAATATACGAGTTTTCCGCCCCAGGCGAGAATTGAACCCGCAGGCCAGCGCTTACAAGGCAGAAGACGTAGGCATTAAATAAATAAAGAACACCTAAGCTGGGCACTACTGGGCAGTAAGGCGCTCAGTGTACCACGTTGCATATCTACATGGTTCCAAGGCGTTCACTTTTCCCCTATCTGTATTGTAGCTAAATTATTGTCACCTAAATTATTTCATCTCTTTATTGATTCTCGTGGTAAAAACAATAGGAATACACTCACATTAGTATTTAAAATATGAACCACCTAAGTATCTCCGCATACAATTAGGTACTATCTACTTATCTACAGAAGTACAGTAAGTAGGTACTAACTACCCACAACTCATTCTGGCGGCCCTTAAAGTCGGTCACGAACCCCCAGATCAGAGAGCTTGGAATCATTCCTGTGAAACACAACAAAGAGAAGATAGGTATAGACCAATAGAAGATACTTGAAGGAGAAAAGGGTATACTGAGGACTGATTTGATCTAGACATGACTGCCATGAAGATACACGCTAGTATGACTACTTGGAATGAGTAGGACCAGGGATATACTCCTATACAGATGGCACATAGGAGCACAGACACAACTGAGGAAGAAATAATGGAATAATCCAGATTAGATTAGAATATACCCTGTCTATACTGCAAGAAATAGACTGTAGTAGACATGACTGCCATGAAGATACACGCTAGTATGACTACTTGGAATGAGTAGGACCAGGGATATACTCCTATACAGATGGCACATAGGAGCACAGACACAACTGAGGAAGAAATAATGGAATAATCCAGATTAGATTAGAATATACCCTGTCTATACTGCAAGAAATAGACTGTAGTAGACATGACTGCCATGAAGATACACGCTAGTATGACTACTTGGAATGAGTAGGACCAGGGATATACTCCTATACAGATGGCACATAGGAGCACAGACACAACTGAGGAAGAAATAATGGAATAATCCAGATTAGATTAGAATATACCCTGTCTATACTGCAAGAAATAGACTGTAGTAGACATGACTGCCATGAAGATACACGCTAGTATGACTACTTGGAATGAGTAGGACCAGGGATATACTCCTATACAGATGGCACATAGGAGCACAGACACAACTGAGGAAGAAATAATGGAATAATCCAGATTAGATTAGAATATACCCTGTCTATACTGCAAGAAATAGACTGTAGTAGACATGACTGCCATGAAGATACACGCTAGTATGACTACTTGGAATGAGTAGGACCAGGGATATACTCCTATACAGATGGCACATAGGAGCACAGACACAACTGAGGAAGAAATAATGGAATAATCCAGATTAGATTAGAATATACCCTGTCTATACTGCAAGAAATAGACTGTAGTAGACATGACTGCCATGAAGATACACGCTAGTATGACTACTTGGAATGAGTAGGACCAGGGATATACTCCTATACAGATGGCACATAGGAGCACAGACACAACTGAGGAAGAAATAAGGGAATAATCCAGATTAGATTAGAATATACCCTGTCTATACTGCAAGAAATAGACTGTGGTAGACATGACTGCCATGAAGATACACGCTAGTATGACTACTTGGAATGAGTAGGACCAGGGATATACTCCTATACAGATGGCACATAGGAGCACAGACACAACTGAGGAAGAAATAATGGAATAATCCAGATTAGATTGGCAATTTGGCACGAATCTGTTTAGGAATCTGGGTCACAAAGCATATTCCAATTTATTCCATGGTGACCACAGAAACCCATGAAACATCTCCCTTAACATGAGAGGCAGACTCTTTCAGTTTTGGAATTTTTTCAGCAAAAAATATCAAAATTTCACATAGAGGCCCTCTTTCAGATAACTATTGAAAAGACATAAGTGGCCCATGGCAGCAAGTGTGGTAAACGACTTGTCTTTGATTGCCAAGTTGACCCGAATCATTGGTTCCAAGTTTTCCCCGTTATTTTCCCCCGAAAGAAAAAAAAATCCTAGCTCAAGCGTGCCTACGTTACCAAATGTTAAACTGTCCAAAGAAGCATTAGCTCTCCAAAGCCAAGCCTAGCCTAGCCCTCTCCTCTACATAACAACTAAAACATGGTATGATTGAAGGAATTATGTGGGTTCTCGGCTACTAGCCTTAAAGTTGTGTCCACACACAGTCGAGCGGCCGTCGATCGATATCGATGGTCGAGGGAAATCTATGTTGTCGAGGCAGTGTGGACGGTTTAGTCAACATCGATCAATGCCGCGATGGTCGGCCGACTATGTGTGGACAGTGGACACCACCTTCAAAGTTGTCTGAATAAGCAACAGGGGGCATTTTCAGGCTATAGAGGTTCAGAGTTTCAGAAATCAGATTAAAGATTAACCGGCTGGGATTGAACCCACGCCCTCCTGTTTACCAGGCGAGCGTCTTGACCACTATACCACCGATAATGTAATATTGTAAAAGCTTTTGTTGAGGCCCTACGTCCACCTCGGGATCACAGGACAAAACTCAAGTAAGTCAAGCCAATATTGTAATACCTATGAATGTGGTGGAAAAAAAATGGTTTTCCTCAATTTTCTGACTCACCTGAGCGTGGTAGGGAACTGTTGCACGGAGCATGCCAGCACGAATGTGACTGTAGTAGACATGACTGCCATGAAGATACACGCTAGTATGACTACTTGGAACGAGTAGGACCAGGGATATACTCCTATACAGATGGCACATAGGAGCACAGACACAACTGAGGAAGAAATAATGGAATAATCCAGATTAGATTGGCACGAATCTGTTTAGGAATCTGGCTGCCAAAGCATATTCTAATTTCTTCCATGGTGACCACAGAAACCCATGAAACATCTCCCTTAACATGAGAGGCAGACTTTTTCAGTTTTGGATTTTTTTCAGCAAAAAATATCAAAATTTCACATAGAGGCCCTCTTTCAGATAACTATTGAAAATACATAAGTGGCCCGTGGCAGCAAGTGTGGTAAACAAATCACCTCTGTGCTGCCTCTGAGTGCACAGAGGCAGAGGGGCATACTATTATCTTTGATTGCCAAGTTGACTCGAATCATTGGTAGCAAGTTTTCCCAGTTATTTTTCCCATATGTTTGTTTCCCTAGTGTGTTTGTTAATTATTGAAATGTGACCTTACCGTACAGCTTCTTCTTCCCCATAACTCTCATGAGGAAGTTAGCCATGATGTAGTAGAAGAACGTACCGGCACCCACCATGGACGCATTACTGTACACACGGGAATCTATCACAGCCTGCCAACAGAAAGGAGACGTTTTATTTTTAGTATCTATCTATGTATGTATTTTTAAGTTCCGAGGCGCCTATGGCGGCCGATTTTTAGTGGAAAATTTTCCATCCCAAAATAGGTACTGTTATTAGGAATCATAAAAAGTATCAAAAATCTGGTGTGAACATCACACGACATTCTACAACATTTGCGAAATATACACGTAGGTATATAAAAAAAAGATGATGGCGATCAGAAGAAGGTATTGGAACTTGCCGAAACCTGGAAACAAATCATGAAATAATGGTCTCGTAGAGTAGAAAAGAGGTTTGACAGAGGGAACTGTAACTGCTAAGGTCTTATCGTCCCGAAATTGAAGAGAAAAGAAAAAGAGGATATGAGAAAGCCAGCCGTTTCGATGAAATCCGCCCCGGGCGGGAATCGAACCCGCGACCTAGCGCTTACAAGGCAGACGCGCTACCAACTAAGCCAACTAGGCTGGCAATGGTCCTGTACTCTTGTTATTAACGCACTCGAGCACGGGGGTTGTTAAATAAATATAAATAAATGCCGTTTCTTTGTGATATTATATCACAACTTTGGTGCTCACTGCAGCATTGAAGGATCTTCCAAATATCTCAATAATCTCAGCACCCAATGTTTACCTACAACCTACCATGCTGGCACCGGTCGGGGGCACGGTTGGTCCAGTGGTAACGCGCTTGCTTGCCATGCAGAAGGTTAGTTCAGATTATAGGGTAGAGCGTCTGCCTTGTAAGCCCTAGGTCGCGGGTTCGATTCCGGCCGGGGCGGACTTTATCTTAAACACTTGAACAGGCAAGTTCGTTCGTTTTCGTTCTCGGAACGGCTGGCTTTCTATTTTGTCCTCCTTCTCTCTTTTATTTCGGGACGATAAGACCTTAGCAGTAGTTCCCTCTATCAAACCTAAAAAAAAAAAAAAACTNNNAAAACCACAAAAAAAAAAAAAAAAAAAAAAAAAAAAAAAAAAAAAAAAAAAACTGATATGTACTTACTGACCTCTCCTCTCACACTAGGTCTTCTCTAGTGAGAGAGTTCAGTATTATTTTCCAAGGTTTGTATTTTGAGGTGAAATCGCGCGACGTAGTCCAATGCGCGACAGGCCTAAAGAGTATCACACTTACCGGATAAGACTCCCTCGGGTTGCCCGTATTCCAGGAGTACATACACTGGAACACCTTCAACGCTTCCTCTGTCCTTCCATGCGTCATGAGGAACTTGGGCGTCTCGGGCATAAAGTACACCAGTAGGGCGCCAGACAGACTAGGCAGGGTGGACAGCATGAGAAAGATCCGCCATGAGTTGATGAGGAACGTGTTGAAAAAGATATACTCCATGTTGTGTGGGATGATGAAGTAGGCAACCACTGGAATAGAATAGAATAGAAGCATATGAGCAATGCACCAGACAGACTAGGCAGGGTGGAGAGCATGAGAAAGATCCGCCATGAGTTGATGAGGAACGTGTTGAAAAAGATATACTCCATGTTGTGTGGGATGATGAAGTAGGCAACCACTGGAATAGAATAGAATAGAAGCATATGAGCAATGCACCAGACAGACTAGGCAGGGTGGACAGCATGAGAAAGATCCGCCATGAGTTGATGAGGAACGTGTTGAAAAAGATATACTCCATGTTGTGCGGGATGATGAAGTAGGCAACCACTGGAATAGAATAGAACAGAATAGAATAGAATGGAATAGAAGCATATGAGCAATGCACCAGACAGACTAGGCAGGGTGGACAGCACGAGAAAGATCCGCCATGAGTTGATGAGAAACCTGTCGAAAAAGATATACACCATGTTGTGCGGGATGATGAGGTAGGCAATCATTGGAATAGAATAGAATGGGGAGCATAGTAGACAATCACTCGAAAAGGAAAAATTATGAAGGATAAAGGAATAATTTGTGGAAAAAGGGGGAAAAGGTGAAGTAATATTCGTTTTCAATACAACCTAATAGTTAAAAGGAATAATTAAAATCCACGAAGATACGAGTTTTCCGCCCCAGGCGGGAATTGAACCCGCAGGCCAGCGCTTACAAGGCAGAAGACGTAGGTAGGCATTAAATAAAAGCTGGGCACTACTGGGCAGTATCGCGCTCAGTGTACCACGTTGCATATCTACATGGCGAGTTGATGAGGAACGTGTTGAAAAAGATATACTCCATGTTGTGTGGGATAATGAAGTAGGCAACCACTGGAATAGAATAGAATAGAATGGAATAGAAGCATATGAGCAATGCACCAGACAGACTAGGCAGGGTGGACAGCATGAGAAAGATCCGCCATGAGTTGATGAGGAACGTGTTGAAAAAGATATACTCCATGTTGTGTGGGATGATGAAGTAGGCAACCACTGGAATAGAATAGAATAGAAGCATATGAGCAATGCACCAGACAGACTAGGCAGGGTGGACAGCATGAGAAAGATCCGCCATGAGTTGATGAGGAACGTGTTGAAAAAGATATACTCCATGTTGTGTGGGATAATGAAGTAGGCAATCACTGGAATAGAATAGAATGTGGAGCATATGAGCAGTGTCTCAGATAGACTAGGCAGGGTGGACAGCATGAGAAAGATCCTCCATGAGTTGATGAGGAACGTGTCGAAAAAGATATACACCATGTTGTGCGGGATGATGAGGTAGGCAATCATTGGAATAGAATAGAATGGGGAGCATAGTAGACAATCACTCGAAAAGAGGAAGGAAAAATTATGAAGGATAAAGGAAAAATTTGTGGAAAGGGGGGAAAAGGTGAAGTAGTATTCGTTTTCAATACAACCTAATAGTTCAAAGGAATAATTAAAATCCTTGTACATACCACGAGTTTTCCGCCCCGGGCGGGAATTGAACCCGCAGGCCAGCGTTTACAAGGCAGAAGACGTAGGCATTAAATAAATAAAGAACACCTAAGCTGGGCACTACTGGGCAGTATCGCGCTCAGTGTACCACGTTGCATATCTACATGGTTCCAAGGCGTTCATACAAAAGTGTAGTTCAAGATGTTTTTAGTAGCTATTTCTGAAAATTCCGACAGAACAGACCCCAACTCTCCAATTAGGAGTTAAAGTAAAACTTGTATCGCACTCTGTTTACCTGGCATGGATTTTTTTTTTTTTTTTTTTTTTTTTTTTTTTTTTTTTTTTTTTGAGACGAATCACAATACGTAATTTTGGGCATAATTGTAATTAATTCAATATGTTTTTAACTACTACTGAAAATTCCAACAGGACAGACCCCCAAATCTCCAATTAAGGGTAATCTTTTTTTGAGACAAATCATTGTCCTTTCGGACGAAAAGTTATTTCGTTCAATTACCTGGCTGCAGGAGGGATCCAAACGAAGTAAAACAGCCGGTCATCATGACTATAGAGTCCCGTCTCGACTTATCGAAGAACTCCGAGAGGTAAGCATAAATCAGGGAGAACGGGCCACAGATCGCTATCCCCGCTAGGAATTTGAACAGGATCAGGTACTCGAATGATTGAGAGCAGCTGAGGCAGAAGCTGGCTATGCCGTCTAGGAGGAGACCCAGGTAGAGGGGCTTCTGACGGCCCATGACGTCGGAAATGAAGCCCCAGAAGAAGCCACTGGTGATCATTCCTGCGGGGGACAAGATGGAAAATGGGTTGGTTAGAGACAGAGCACAGGGAAGAAAGATCAAAGTACCTACTAAACATATATGGGTTTAAAAAAAAAATGGAAGGATTCTCAAATTCCACCCAATCAAATAGATTTAGAGCTTCCCCTTTTGAAAATCTGAAGAGATACTACCGTTGACTACACTATTGAGGATGGAAGTATTGAAAATATACCGAAGTAAATCAGGGAAAAAACTATAGCTCACGTTTTCATACCGGAATAGATGGCCCCATTGAGCAGTCCCTTCTTGAAGCTGGTCAGGCCGAACTCACACGTGGCCACTGGTAGGATGAAAGACATGGAGGAGGTACCAAAGATGGCGCTCATGGAGGCCGGGATGATGGCGATCAGAAGAAGGTATTGGAACTTGCCGAAACCTGGAAACAAATCATGAAATAATGGTCTCGTAGAGTAGAAAAGAGGTTGGACAGAGGGAACTATAACTGCTAAGGTCTTATCGTCCCGAAATTGAAGAGCGAAGAAAGACAGGATAGGAGAAAGCCAGCCGTTCCAAGAACAAACATTATCCCATTAGGATAAAATCCGCCCCGGGCGGGACCCAAATCCATTCGATGAAATCCGCCCCGGGTGGGAATCGAACCCGCGGCCTAGCGCTTACAAGGCAGACGCGCTACCAAGACAACTAGGCTGGAAATGGTCCTTTACTCTTGTTATTAACGCACTCGAGCATGGAGGTTGTTAAATAAATAATAAATATAAATAAATGCCATTTCTTTGTGATATTATATCACAACTTTGGTGCTCACGGCAGCATTGTAGGATCTTCCAAATATCTCAATAATCTCAGCACCCTATGTTTACCTACCATGCTGGCACCGGTCGCTATGCACATTTATATTAGATAGCTACTCATTTTCCTCACAAGACTGAGTGGGCCCAGCAACAGCCAGCCAAGGAATCAATCATTCGCATGATACTAATTTTTTCGACCGTGCCGGGAATCGAACCCGGGTCTCCCGCGTGCAAGGCGAGTGCAGTGACCACTACACCGTGAGAGCTGACTAAATGAACCTAAATTACATTGAAAATACTTACCGGTGCTGGATATTGCTGTTTCGAAGTCTGCCGGTGCGTACTGGTTAAGTTCAGCATTCCCATTGATATCTGTAGGATCAGAAAATGGGATATTAAATAGGATCAACTCAACAAAAAATAGGATGATCTCATCTGAAAATGGGATAGCAAAGTACAGCCAAATCATCAGAAAATGGGATTATCTAACCTGAAAATGGGACATCCAATCATGGTCAACTCATCAAAGAATGGGGTTATTTCAACAGAAAATAGAATATCCAATTAACCCATTAGTGCATAAAATGGTTTTTGCTAGTTTTTGTGGAATATATATCTTCGAAAATTGGGTGTTTCGTGTCTTGAAAATATTCAGGAGATTCGATTGAAAGTGGGATAGGTATACAAATAACTCCGAATTGCGGACTTTTTAAAGGCATTTAACGTCACTGTTTCTTAAAGTTTTTAGAGACGACACTTTTGCTCCTTAGTCTCTATTCAAGCTACCCTCCTCCTCACATAATAGGCAAAGATAGAAACAGACTACTATCACGTGACTTGACTTGATAGTAGCATGTTTCTATCTTAAGCCAGCCTAGTTAGCTTAGTTGGTAGTGCGTCTGCCTTGTAAGCGCTAGGCCGCGGGTTCGATTCCCGCCCGGGGCGGATTTTATCCTGATGGGATAATGTTCGTTCTCGGAAACGGCTGGCTTTCTCCTATCCTGTCTTCCTTCTCTCCTCGATTTCGGGACGATAAGACCATAGCAGTTAAAGTTCCCTCTGTCAAACCTCTTAAAAAAAAAAAAAAAAAAAAAAAAAAAAAAAAAAAAAAAAAAAAACAAAAAAATCAAATTATCATCATCCACTTCAAATGGTTAGTTCGAATTTGATGGACTTTGAACTCCACTTCTGGGGCCCGTCGTCTTTTAAGAGAAGAGAGCCATGTAAGCTCTCTCTCTCTCTCTCTGCCCTTTGTACTGACGATAGCCTTTCATTTATCTTAGATTTGGGCTCACCCTGTATTCACCAAACTCATATAGGTATTACAGGGTGGCAGAGGGAGGGGGTTGGAGGCCCATAAATTTCAAGCTTTTCTTCTTTTTTCTCGACGTAGGCGCTTAAAAGTCTCGGGCGCTGATTTATTTCTCTTCCAAGGGAAGTGAAGGACATCCATCAGTCTCATCCAGGGCAAGTGGAAGTGCCTGTGAGGAAGGAGGGTGGTGTAGAAGGTGAGATTTTTTTTTTAATGCCAGGACAACAGTTAAGCTGATAAAAAAAAAGATAAAAAAAAACCTTACCTTGGCACCGCCTTCGCATTACTTTAAGGCAGTGTTTCTTAAATAGTTTGGCCCGCGGAACCCTTTTTAAAAGGTGAACATCTTTGCGGAACCCTGAACTTTCAAGATTGCACCCCCCACCCCCACAGTTCCCTCTATCAAACCTCTAAAAAAAGCTGTATAAGATGAAATACCTACCTAGTCTAAGATGGTCGTTTTGAAACTGCATTTTATCTAGTGTATGATTTTTCCAAAATATCTCGCGGAACCCTTGCCGTCAGCTCGCGGAACCCCTAGGTTCCGCGGAACACCAATTAAGAAACACTGCCCTAATTCACCTACAACCATCAATTGGTTTTGCGTCGAGATATTGAAATTGAAATTGAAATGGATTATATCATCGTAATCCCGGACAAGAACAAGTGTTATTGATTCCAACAAAATCAAAATAATATTCAAGTGTTTTGTATGTACATATTTGCTTTGTATATAAATTTGTTGGTAACTGATTAGATAAGATACTTGAGATTGGATAAGAGTACGTATCTTAACAGTTGTAAGTTTTTTTTTTTTTTTCTTTTTCAAGTGTAGGGACACCCGCTTACTACTAGGGCTTCTCGGTTTAAGCCACCTTGCCATAAAAAAAAGACGTAGTAGACTTTTAACTGAGAAGATCAGTAACTGAGTAACAGTACATCAGGTTTTTCTACTTCACTTTTTTTACGGTCATAAAAGCTCCTCAGTTGTCTTCACGAGTCTGAATACACTCCAAAATATCCAACAGCATAAGCACCACCCTCGCAGTCGCTTAACTTGAGTGATCTACACTGGTGCGTTTACCGGGCTATAGCCTCTGGTCATATTTAGTCTAGGGTATACAATCTCACATTACAGTTAGGTTACCTCTAAGCATACTAGATTAGCTACCTATTTAAAAGAAGAAACTCGGATAATTATTGGCTGATTGTAGTAAACAAGCGGCTAATTATCAGACACAAAATCCCCCATTTTACATATTTGTGTAAACGGAATCCACCGCGAAATGTGGCGTCAGTAAAGCATGTGTAATGTAAGTCACTCACAGACAGTCTGAGAGGGATTGGCGGAAAAACCTTGAGATCCAGCTATCTCAGACGGTTTGAGAGACCTAGGTCTGAAGCTTTCCCGCCAGACACGTTCCGACTGGCTGACCAGAGCCAGGTATGTCAGATTGTCTGAGCGTGAATGGCAGGCATTAGGATTAGAACAGAGAGAAACTCGGATAATTATTGGCTGATTGTAGTAAACAAGCGGCTAATTATCAGACACAAAATCCCCCATTTTACATATTTGTGTAAACAGAATCCACCGCGAAATGTGGAGTCAGTAAAGCATTGTGTACTGTACGTCGCTCACAGACAGTCTGAGAGGGATTGGCGGAAAAACCTTGAGATCCAGCTATCTCAGACGGTGTGAGAGACCTAGGTCTGAAGCTTTCCCGCCAGAAACGACTAAGACAGGAACTGAAAGTAGTTTAAAAAAAAAATTCTTAAAACCTCTCCGAACACTCTAAGCCTAACCGCCCCTAGAAGGTAATCCGGTTTTAAAATTCGACCCCTACACTGGTGCGTTTACCGGGCTATAGCCTCTGGCCATATTTAGTCTAGGGTATACAATCTCACAATACAGTTAGGTTACCTCTAAGCATACTAGATTAGCTGCCTATTTAAAAGAAGAAACTCGGATAATTATTGGCTGATTGTAGTAAACAAGCGGCTAATTATCAGACACAAAATCCCCCATTTTACATATTTGTGTAAACAGAATCCACCGCGAAATGTGGAGTCAGTAAAGCATTGTGTACTGTACGTCGCTCACAGACAGTCTGAGAGGGATTGGCGGAAAAACCTTGAGATCCAGCTATCTCAGACGGTGTGAGAGACCTAGGTCTGAAGCTTTCCCGCCAGAAACGTTCTGTCTGACCAGAGCTAGGTATGTCACATTGTCTGAGCGTGAATGGCAGGCATTAGGATTAGAACAGAGGTATAGGCCATCAGCTATTGAAATTGAATAAGCCTCGCTAAATCCGGCTGTCAAAATAAGAAAAGAAAGTATCAGTAAGTTATTTCACCTCTTTATTGGCCTGGTAAAAAAAACTATGGACTTTATTACCTAAAAAAATAATAAATAAAAACAAGAAAAAAAACTATTTGGTTAAGTTGTGGACCCATAACTTGAGACTATAGAAGTCTAAGACGGATTATTTCCATTACAGGTAGGTTTTCCCCTATCTGTATTGTAGCTAAATTATTGTCACCTAAATTATTTCATCTCTTTATTGATTCTCGTGGTAAAAACAATAGGAATAGACTCACATTAGTATTTAAAATATGAACCACCTAAGTATCTCCGCATACAATTACTATCTACTTATCTACAGAAGTACAGTAAGTAGGTACTAAGTACCCACAACCCATGGGGACATCGTAACTTGTCATTTTGACAAGAATTTACTAGAAATACTTATAACAATGTTATCAGTAATGTCTAGTCCACCATAAAGTTGGTTTTAACCTTCAATTTTGTTTGCCCTCTTAAAGAAAACAAAATATAATCTAATGAGGTAATAATTTAACAATGTTGAAAAAAATGCTAGATTTACAAAATAAACCTATAAAAAATGACATAAGTTAGCTAAATACTAGATTTAGGTACGCTTTTACGCTAAGAAACTCTACAGAGGTAGTTTATTTTCCTACTTTGGTGTTCTACACCATATTATTAATATGTACCTAGGTACTGAGGTCTGTCTGTAAGTTCGTATGCGTCAATCATCATTTTGTGCGCAGTGATGGACAACTGGTGATGGAAATTTCCAAAACTAACAAAATACATGTTCGGTATTTTAGAGGTTTTTTGGTAGGTGCTATCTCAAGGCGATAAAATAAACTGAGTGGTAAGAAGGTAGGTGAAATAGGTTTTAAATATTTTTCGGCTGAGATAAGGTGGTTTCCCTTTTACACGACATTTCACTACCGAAGCAAAAAAATTGATAAGAAAATAGAGTCTAAAACAAGGCTTTACCTACTGTAAATAGTGTGACTATTGTAATTTGGAATGCGACGTTGCCTAAATTAAACAGAGCTAATGTTCTTCATAGGAGCAAGAGTTCACAAATGACAACACTTTCTCCCCTTCCGGCAACAATGTCCCACTTTTAAAATCTACTACGCAAAGGCGATTCAAGGCTAAAGATCCGCATTTGACGTATTTGCCTTGTGAGATTTTCAAAGTTAAGTTATGATGGGAAACGGGGAAATAGAACGTTAATGGTGGGGAATACGAAAATGGAACATTGTTCCAGTTCCCCATTTCCCACCATAACACCCTCAAAATTCCAAAAGGAAAATACGGCCAAGGTAAGCCACTAACCATCAGGTAGACCTGACAGGCACACCCTCATCAGGTAGGTATACCTGACACCTGATGAGGACACACACTATCAGGTAGAACTGACTCTATCAGGTATATCTGACATTCGGACCTTTTCAGCCTCTTCATAGGAGCAAGTGTTCACAAATGACAACACTTTCTCCCCTTCCGGCAACAATGTCCCACTTTTAAAATCTACTACGCAAAGGCTATTCAAGGCTAAAGATCTGCATTAAATTTGACGTATTTGCCTTGTGAGATTTTCAAAGTTAAGTTATGATGGGAAACAGGGAAATAGAACGTTAATGGTGGGGAATAAGAAAATGGAACATTGTTACACTTCCCCATTCCCCACCATAACACCCTCAAAATTCCAAAAGGAAAATACGGCCAAGGTAAGCCACTAACCATCAGGTAGACCTGACAGTCAGGTAGGTGTACCTGACACCTGATGAGGACACACACTATCAGGTAGAACTGACTCTATCAGGTAGATCTGACATTCGGACCTTTTCAGCTGGTAGGTATACCTGACACCTGATGAGGACACACACTATCAGGTAGAACTGACTCTATCAGGTAGATCTGACATTCGGACCTTTTCAGCCGTACCTGATGAGGTCTACCTAATAGTGAGAGGCTCGCCTAATGTTTTGCCATGCTTACCTGTTGCCAGTTTGCCATTGGTTTTGCCATTTTTCGCCACCTCATTCTTCTCGTCACTCAAGTCTAGACCGCTGTTGTGATAGGACGTTTCATAACCCAAATCCAGTGTGCTTCCTTGCAGCTCTTTCTGGTCCTCGGCATTCTCTTTTCTTTTCAGGACGTCTTTCATGGTTGAGAGGTTTTTATATCTGCTTCCTTGCAGCTCTTTCTGGTCCTCGGCATTCTCTTTTCTTTTCAGGACGTCTTTCATGGTTGAGAGGTTTTTATATCAGTCTTTAAGAGATTGCGATATCAGGAATTTTTATATCAGTCTTTGAGAGATTGCGATATCAGCAAAAAAATGTGATATCAGCTTTAGAAGAAGCAATTTGTGAGCGTTAAAGGTTTTAATGGCCTTTATGTTGATAGCTCTATTTCAGGGGTGTTTCAAAGGTTTTGATAGCCTTTATGTTGCTAGCTTTTTGGTGAGCTCTTTTCATGAAATTTTGACCACCTTTGAGATCACTGTACAATGGGACGTTTTCTAAAATATTATATCACAGTTGCTATAGGAAAAAATGTGATATCAGCTTTAGAAGAAGCAATTTGTGAGCGTTAAAGGTTCTAATGGCCTTTATGTTGATAGCTCTATTTCAGGGGTGTTTGAAAGGTTTTGATAGCCTTTATGTTGCTAGCTTTTTGGTGAGCTCTTTTCATGAAATTTTGACTACCTTTGCGAGATGTGAGATCACTGTACAATGGGACGTTTTCTAAAATATTATATCACAGTTGCTATATAGTTTTACTACCCAATCGAGGTAGTCTTTTTGGATTTGTCGCTTTTGCTGTTAGAGTGGTTTTAATATCCCTTGAGAATTCTCCTTCGACCAGGTATTAGCTTTTGAAAGTTACTTCGAGGTTTTGTAGAGATCAAGGATGTTCTCTAATTTTCCGCTGTTTCAAGCAATTCAAAGAAATTCCTGACGAAAAATCCAAGTGCTGACGAAAATTCTAAATGACTTCTAACAATGATTTATCTGGGAAATTTCTTTGCGTATTACTCCATTGTCGCTTCAAATAGTATAATGCTTCTTATTTTGAGTACCACAGGAGTGGCTCTTAGTTTTATGAGACCGATGATGGAGGATTTTGAACTTCTTCATGTTGATGATGGATTTGGAATAACAATGATTTATCTGGGAAATTTCTTTGCGTATTACTCCATTGTCGCTTCAAATAGTATAATGCTTCTTATTTTGAGTACCACAGGGGTGGCTCTTAGTTTTATGAGACCGATGATGGAGGATTTTGAACTTCTTCATGTTGATGATGGATTTGGATTGATCTCTTCCACCCTTGACTGTCTGAAACAAGAAGAAAACATAATTATTGTAATTAATCCTTCGAGGGGAAATAGCGCTCTGGGTAGGTACCTTTGTTATTTTGCTTAATAAATGATTAGATCAGATGGTTTTTACTATCAAAATCATATTATAGAATGCCAATTATAATTATTGTAATTAATCCTTCGAGGGGAAATAGCGCTCTGGGTAGGTACCTTTGTTATTTTGCTTAATAAATGATTAGATCAGATGCTTAATAAATGATAAGATCAGATGGTTTTTACTATCAAAATCATATTATAGAATGGCAATTGAGCATAAAATCCATTTATTTTAGGTATCTACATTAATAAAATTCAATCCAATTACACTAAATAAGGCCATTGTGTCGTCCAAATCCGCTTGGCGGATTTCCACCTAAGCGGGAGGACTGAAGAGGGAATCAAAGTCAAAATCATCCGATACCCACCTACTCATTTGGATGAAATACAATGTGGCTCACACATATGCAGACATGAAGAGGAAGACATCTGATAGAATAGAATATAGGTACCCTGCTTATACTGCCAGGCCGATACCCACCTACTCATTTGGATGAAATACAATGTGGCTCACACATATGCAGACATGAAGAGGAAGACATTTGCGATTACCTCCCGGGGCGGATTTTATCCTGAACTCGAGAGTTGCTTCCGGAATTTACCTAACGCCAGGAGGGGAATTGAAATGAAAAATACGCATCACCGCGGCGTCGGAAAAACAAAGTTATAATTTAATTTACGGAACAAAGTTATAATTTACGGTGGGAGTGGGACTTCTAATTGGAATTCCGAGAGTATGATTAATACCTTTATGCCTAATTATTACTCGGATGAGAAAGTTCATATTTTTCGTCACACGCCGACAGCTGATATTGTACGTGAAAAGGCGCTCCAGAAAGAGGTCCACTCCCTCTAGATTGTTCTGCATTTCTTGAAGGGATCCCATTTTCTAAGTCTGATACGTGAAAAGGCGCTCCAGAAAGAGGTCCACTCCCTCTAGAGTGTTCTGCATTTCTTGAAGGGATCCCATTTTCTAAGTCTGGTTTTTCAATACCTAACGTCAGGGTTTGATGGTCTGAGACCACAGGGTCAATAAAAGGGTGTGGAATTTGGGTTTCGGTGGTCGATAGGGTTAAAATAAGCTCGAAATGTTAGGAAAAGCTTGGTTTTAAGGACAATTCGAAATTGACAGAACTGCAAAGTCAGTTGGCTGATGGAAATCTTACCAGTGAATCTAATATTTCACCCAGTGGCTTTTATGAGCCAGTTTCCAATGAATCACTGTAGTTCAGCTTGGGGGTTGGTAACTTGGTAGAGTCAAATCATCATCATTTACGCAAGCTTCCTACGACCTGTTTAACCAATTTTCACCTACTTCACCTAATTTGTTCTTGGGATGCCAAAAAGAAAGCTTCCTATGGCATATTTTAATCAATTTTCACCTACTTTGCTTTATGGATACCAACCAAAAAGAACGGTTCCTATGATCTACAATTCTACATTAACCAATTCTAACCAAAATTTCTTTGGTTTTGCAATGCCGCTCACCACAAAATCAGATCCGCTGTAGCCAATCTCTTTAAAGAAAAAGGATGGGAAGTTTATGAAGAGGTACATTGTGAGTCAAACTTAGATGATTGTAGTCGGCAAAACCGACGCGCTGATATTGTTTGTCTTGATCGTGGTCTTATCCTCGATCCTACTCTGAGATGGGAAACAAACAATGAAAAACAGGATGTTGAAACCAATGATGAGAAAAGAGAGATCTATCTTCCTAGAAGTACTCTCATAAACTTCCGTGAAAAATAGTGAAAAATATCAAATCTCCCATTGGGATGTTGTTGGACTGTGGTTTGGGGCGCGAGGCAGTAAAGGTTTTTCTACTTCACTTTTTTACGGTCATAAAAGCTCCTCAGTTGTCTTCACGAGTCTGAGTACACTCCAAAATATCCAACAGCATAAGCACCACTCTCGCAGTGGCTTAACTTTAGTGATCTACACTGGTGCGTTTACCGGGCTATAGCCTCTGGTCATATTTAGTCTAGGATATACAATCTCACATTACAGTTAGGTTACCTCTAAGCATACTAGATTAGCTACCTATTTAAAAGAAGAAACTCGGATAATTATTAGCTGATTGTAGTAAACAAGCGGCTAATTATCAGACACAAAATCCTCCATTTTACATATTTGTGTAAACGGAATCCACCGCGAAATGTGGAGTCAGTAAAGCATGTGTCATGTACGTCACTCACAGACAGTCTGAGAGGGATTGGCGGAAAAACCTTGAGATCCAGGTATCTCAGACGGTGTGAGAGACCTAGGTCTGAAGCTTTCCCGCCAGAAACGTTCCGACTGGCTGACCAGAGCTAGGTATGTCAGATTGTCTGAGCGTGAATGGCAGGCATTAGGATTAGAACAGAGGTATGGGCCATCAGCTATTGAAATTGAAGCCTCGCTAAATCCGGCTGTCAAAATAAGAAAAGAAAGTATCAGTAAATTATTTCACCTCTTTATTGGCCTGGTAAAAAAACTATGGACTTTATTACCTAAAAATAGAACAGAGGTATAGGCCATCAGCTATTGAAATTGAATAAGCCTCGCTAAATCCGGCTGTCAAAATAAGAAAAGAAAGTATCAGTAAATTATTTCACCTCTATATTGGCCTGGTAAATATTACCTAAAAAATAATAAATAAAAACAAGAAAAAAACTATTTGGTTAAGTTATGGACCCATAACTTGAGACTATAGAAGTCTAAGACGGATTATTTCCATTACAGGTAGGTTTTCCCCTAAGGCAGATCCGCTACCCTTCAAGCACACTAGGCTGGTAAATCTTTTAAACTACATAGTAGGTAAACTTTGGAAACGGGATACCATGTCCTATTCTCTTCTTATTTCAGTATTACTCAGTAGGTATTATTACCGAAGCACAATGACTGGGTATATGATGAACACTTTGCAGCAGAGTACTGTTACTGACGGGCTGATCAATGGTGTCACATACATTGACATCATCAGTCCCATTCTGAGCCAGGTACGAGGCGAATATCTGTGGCTGCAGAAGACGCACTGTGTTTAACCTGAAACAAAAATGAGTGGAAATTTATTACCTGGGTTGAAAAAGAAAAGACACACAGACAGACACCGAAGCGAATACATAGACGCCCGTCCTTATACCTTTTATGATTACTATGTAATAATAAAGGAAGGACGGACTAAAAAAAAGTATTCTGAAGGGTAAGGTTCATTCTCGGAGCGGCTGGCTTTCTCCTATCTTGTCTTCCTTCTTTCTTCGATTTCGGGACGACAAGACCTTAGCAGTTACAGTTCCCTCTATCAAACCTCTTTAAAAAAATGGCCATATTATCACTACCGATAGAGAGACGGCCTTCTAGGTTCAATGATCCCAGAGCTGAGTTGGAGTAACACAACCTTATCCGAAGGTTGCGTAGGTACGGCAACTCAGATAGAAGAGATCGTTGGATCTAGAAGTGGACATGATCGCCAAATAAATAAGACCTACAAAATGCAGAAAATCCTTAGTCCTGTTTCCCCCCTCCTCCCTATCCCTAGGCTGATTGAGAGGCTGACGAAAAACGTCAACCCCATCTGTACACGGGAAAATGCGAAGAAAAGGAAGATCAAATGCAGAAAAACTATGCCTAGGCTATGAGGTATAACAATTTACATGGATAAGAAAATTAAGAATGCTTATTGGTTCACAGATTGAGCACCCCTAACTAAACCCTGATTCACCTACAACCATCAATTGGTTTTGCGTCGAGATATCATCGTAATCTCGGACAAGAACAAAGTGTAATTGATTCCAACAAAAACAAAATAATATTCAAGTGTTATGTACATATTTGCTTTGTAATAATTGACAGAACTGCAAAGTCAGTTGGCTGATGGAAATCTTACCAGTGAATCTAATATTTCACCCAGTGGCTTTTATGAGCCAGTTTCGAATGAATCACTGTAGTTCAGGCAGAGTCAAATAAAAAAAAAAAAAAAAAAAAAAAAAAAAAAAAAAGTCGTATCACACGGTGGAAGTTATGTCACTCAAATTCAAAAGGTGGGCGGGGATTTCAAACTTATTTCGAAGTTTCCCCGGCGAAAAAAAAAATGCTACTGATCAAACTTATCAAAAAGTTGGCAAAAATTGCCAATAAAATCGCAATTCAGGCGCGTCTTCACAGTTCCCTTGTTCACACGGTTGCAAACGGTGTTAGACTGTCCGAAATTGAAAACTGTCCGATTTGTGTCCACTTTAGACCCATCCTACGACCTGTTTAACCAATTTTCACCTACTTCACCTAATTTGTTCTTGGGATGCCAAAAAGAAAGCTTCCTATGGCATATTTTAAATTTTAATCAATTTTCACCTACCTACTTTGCTTTATGGATACCAACCAAAAAGAACGGTTCTCATGATCTACAATTCTACATTAACCAATTTTAACCAAAATTTCTTTGGTTTCGCAATGCCGCTCACCACAAAATCAGATCCGCTGTAGCCAATCTCTTTAGAGAAAAAGGATGGGAAGTTTATGAAGAGGTACATTGTGAGTCAAACTTAGATGATTGTAGTCGGCAAATCCGACGCGCTGATATTGTTTGTCTTGATCGTGTTAAAAACAAAGGTCTTATGCTCGATCCTACTCTGAGATGGGAAACAAACAATGAAAAACAGGATGTTGAAACCATTGATGAGAAAAGAGAGATCTACATATTTTCCTAGAAGTACTCTCATATACTTCCGTGAAAAATATCAAATCTCCCATTGGGATGTTGTTGGACTGTGGTTTGGGGCGCAAGGCAGTATATCCCCATTTCTGCTCGACTTAGTCAGAAGTTTATGAAGAGGTACATTGTGAGTCAAACTTAGATGATTGTAGTCGGCAAAACCGACGCGCTGATATTGTTTGTCTTGATCGTGTTAAAAACAAAGGTCTTATCCTCGATCCTACTCTGAGATGGGAAACAAATAATGAAAAACAGGATGTAGAAACCAATGATGAGAAAAGAGAGATCTATCTTCCTAGAAGTACTCTCATACATATATGTACTTCCGTGAAAAATATCAAATCCCCCATTGGGATGTTGTTGGACTGTGGTTTGGGGCGCAAGGCAGTATATCCCCATTTCTGCTCGACTTTTTCAAAAAACAGAACATAGAACATCGGGAAGAACAAATTAAAAGAACTTGCCCTCATCATATTAAAAGATACGCTCGCTATTATCCACTTTTTCAAAAAACAGAACATCGGGAAGAACAAATTAAAAGAACTTGCCCTCATCATATTAAAAGATACGCTCGCTATTATCCATCACCATCTCTACAGCTCACCGCAATGATGATACAATCTCAACCACCTACACCAATTTATCCATGTTTTTTTTTTTTAATCTTTTCAATTTGATTTTAATGTAACATGTCTGTTTGAGTAGTATGCTGTGTCATATGGCAACCCAGATTATTGATTGTTTCTCTCTCTTGAAAATCTGCATCTGAGATGCCAAAAACTAAAAAGAAAGCGTTCTATATTTTAAGCGATTTTCACGCATTTTGCTTTCAGTTTATGAATGACGGGCAGTACGAGTGCAGTCTCTATTGATAACCCTACTGATTGCGACCATTGACGCACGTGACAAAATCTGACGCTTATCGTCCCGAAATCGAAGAGAGAAGAAAGACAGGATAGGAAAAAGCCAGCCGTTCCGAGAACGAACATTATCCCATTAGGATGCACGTGACAAAATCTGACGCAACTGATCTGCGCCTTTGATAATTTTGACTTTTTTTTACAAGGTTTCTGGACTGCCATTAGTTTTCAGGTGATAACGCGAGGCAGTTTTAATTGTGTCACTATGTCACTCAATTAACATTTCTAAGTGTTAATTAAGTGTTGACAACCGATTCATGAAGAACATATTTGAAGGAAAAATCATCGGCAAGCGAACCAGACGTAGACCTAGAGCTATTTTCAAGACATCCAGGTGAAAATAGGCTGCTCATCCTATCAACAACTCAAGGAATCCCTTTGGCCAGACTCCGAAAATTTAGGCGATCCAACCCCCCCCCCCGTCGACAAAATCCTGAATACGTCCCTACACATAACGTGGCGGAAAGCTCCGCAAATTCCGCGATCTACGATTAGGGGTATTAAAAAAAAAACAACAACAAACAACACACAGAGAGAGGGGGGGAAGGACAAATGGGAATATTTTGAATTTTTGAACCATGGGTCAACTTATTCCCTAATCCCTATTCATGTGAATCGACCGTGTGTGATAAAACGTGAGGGGTTAATGATACTCGTATTAAAATGCACTAGGATGGTTAACCCTTTGAGGTTGAGTTTACCCCAGATTACTAGACCCTACGTTTTTTTTTTTAGATGAAAATTTCAGAAAGCAATAAAATAATCTTTAACACAAATGAAATAATACTTATTAGGCTGATTTCACCGCCAAAATAAATACCGTAGACTTAAAAAATTTCCAAAATTTATCTTCATAGGAACCTGATCTATGAAGGTGAGGAAAACCTGCCGAATTGGTTCTTGTAAAGATACACAGGCACTTACTGAAACTGGGCCTGGCGCATTGCCGTGCTCTCAGATACCTATGTATAATTAAAATAATCCAGTACTGAAATGAAATAATACTTATTAGGCTGATTTCATCGTCAAAATAAATGCCGTAGACTTAAATAATTTCCAAAATTTATCTTCATAGGAACCTAATCTATGGAGGTGAGGAAAACCTGCCGAATTGGTTCTTGTAAAGATACACAGGCATTTACTGAAACTGGGCCTGGCATTTAGATGAAAATTTCAGAAAGCAATAAAATAATCTTTAACACAAATGAAATAATACTTATTAGGCTGATTTCATCGTCAAAATAAATACCGTAGACTTAAATAATTTCCAAAATTTATCTTCATAGGAACCTAATCTATGAAGGTGAGGAAAACCTGCCGAATTGGTTCTTGTAAAGATACCTGGCGCATTGCCGTGCTCTCAGATACCTATGTATAGTATCGTAGCATCAGTATTATATTTAAAATTTTCATAGTTCTACAGAAGAATTTCACCTCCCTTTGGAAGTAGTATCAAAAGAAACCCCACCAATTGAGGGTTAAAATGATAACCCATTGGGGTTATCAGAGAGATAAAAGTAAAAAAAAAAAAAAAATGAATAATAAAACAAACACATCTCTGTCTGCACAATATGACTAATAGATAATTTCTAATCTTCATGTACGAAGACAGTGTACTACTGTTGTTCAGTATATAAAAGTAAAAAAAAAAATGAATAATAAAACAAACACATCTCTGTCTGCACAATATGACTAATAGATAATTTCTAATCTTCATGTACAAAGACAGTGTACTACTGTTGTTCAGTACCGCTGATAAGCAATGTAAACATATCTTACATTTACTTTCTTTTTAGCACGTGATACCGCCTAGTCAGTGGGCAGCCTCCGTGGCCGAGTGGGTATCACATTAGGCTTGCACCACGCAAGAGGTCCAGGTTCGATTCCCGGCGGGGCCGAGGTTTTTTTTTGGCTCTGTACTTGGAGTTCGGTGTGCACTCAACCTCGTGAGGACAATTGAGTAGCTACTTTAATCGAGTAGCGACCAGTGGCGGCATTGCCAGTGTAAAAAGATTATTGAAATATGGAAATTGATTGCAAAGGAGGATCTTAGTAATAGTAAACATATCTTACATTTACTTTCTTTTTAGCACGTGATACCGCCTAGTCAGTGGGCAGCCTCCGTGGCCGAGTGGGTATCACATTAAGCTTGCACCACGCAAGAGGCCCAGGTTCGATTCCCGGCGGGACCGATGTTTTTCGGCTTTGTACTTGGAGTTCGGGGTGCACTCAGCCTCGTGAGGACAATTGAGTAGCTACTTTAATCGAGTAGCGACCAGTGGCCGCATTACCAGGGTAAAAAGATTATTGAAATATGGAAATTGATTGCAAAGGAGGCTCTTAGTAATGTTGTGATATCCACAAAAGTTGTGTAAAAGCTCTGCTTTACCACAAAGAATTTGAGGGATAGATAGTCGACGACCGTCCATCAACGAGGTGTATCTATGTTGTCGAGGCATTGTGGTCGGTTTGAGTCATCGTTCGACGGTCGTCGACAATGTGTGGACACAGCTTAATGAATATTTCATTTCATCGAAAGGGACGAGATTTGTGCCTTGGACATTCTCTTCCATCCAACCCCTAGCTAAGTTGTTAGGGAATAGTCACTTCATCATCAGCTTCTAAAGGCAGCGCCTTGTCGTTCTAGCCAAATGTGTCTGTCCCTTGCTGCTTCCTTGAGTTGTTGATAGGATGAGCAGCCTATTTGCACCTGGATGTCTTGAAAATAGCTCTAGGTCTGCCTCTGGTTCGCTTGCCGATGATTATTCCTTCAAATTATGTTCTTCATGAATCGGTTGTCAACACTTAATTAACACTTAGAAGTGTTAATTAAGTGACATAGTGACACAATTAAAACTGCCTTGCGTTATCATCTGAAAACTAATGGCAGTCCAGAAACCTTGTAAAAAAAAAGTCAAAATTATCAAAGGCGCAGATCAGTTGCGTCAGATTTTGTCACGTGCGTCAATCCGGGGAAAAAGTTTGTGTGTGACTTTCTTTCTGTGAACAGTTGATTCAATACTTACCTTTTCCGTAAATGATTACCGTAATTTTGTCAGAAGATTTGCTCCTGGATTCAAAATCTTAAAGGTGAGTTTTTTTCTTTTTCTCTAGCCATTTACTAAATTTTCATTTTTTCGTACCTCCGTTTGAGCTTCCTACTAGAAAAAAAAGTAATTTTACTTTTGTTCAGCATAAATGCTTGTCAAAAATGTCGTTCCCCACTTACAAAATGCTAAATTACATCACTTGACTTGGACTCGAACCACCAACCTCCAGATCCAGAGTCCACTGTGCTAACCACTACACCACTGAGGTTGGTTTATGACTTTAGAACTTCACTATTTTTCAGGCCAGCGTTTCAATTTGCAAATTTTGCAAAAAGTTTGCACTTTGCATTTTATACTTCAAAATGGTATGTCGTAAAAATTGCAATAGATAAATCTTTGAAAACATTGCATAGGTACCTAAGCAATTACAGCTCCCGTGGTGGTGGCTAACTCGAGAGTTTTTGTGTCAACACTTTGACTTCTCTTGGAGGGTTTCAGCAGTCATTTGACCTCGACCGAAAAAAGTGACTGAAAAAATTTCGGACTTGGGGGAAAAATTGATGGAAATTTCAATTATGAAATGGAAAAAAATTGTTATTTTTAAAGAGGTCTGATAGAGGGAACTGTAACTGCTAAGGTGTTATCGTCCCGAAATCGAAGAGAGAAGGAAGACAGGATAGAAGAAAGCCAGCCGTTTTCAAACTTGTAAACTTTGACGATAATTAGGCGGAGGGAATCTAAAAAAGGAAAAAAAAAAGCAATTGTGATCAGAAAACTCAGAAAAAAGGTCTCTGCGGGTCCAATCGGTCTCAGAATCTCGTGAGAAAATTTCCTTTATGGGTTCAACATTTTCGCTCAATTTCATCAAAATAGGGCAAATAACATTTGAATAGTAAATTAATAAAACAATAATAATCGAAGGGTATACCCATTCTCATGCTTGAAAACATCGTTCGAGCTCGAGAATAAAATTAAAGTTCACCGACTCCGTAATTTTCATACAGACATACAAACACCGATAAACTAAAGGAAAATTCATCTAGTTGGGACTTAGGACTTAGGCCAGCCACTCACTATTAGGGCAAATAACATTTGAATAGTAAATTAATAAAACAATAATAATCGAAGGGTATACCCATTCTCATGCTTGAAAACATCGTTCGAGTCGAGAATAAAATTAAAGTTCACCGACTCCGTAATTTTCATACAGACATACAAACACCGATAAACTAAAGGAAAATTAATCTAGTTAAGACTTAGGACTTAGGCCAGCCACTCACTACCAGATACACCTGATCATTTCCGCCTGTCAGGTCTACGTGATAGTGTGTATGCTTATTAGGTATCAGGTAGATCTTACAGGCGGTTTTGCGAAGAAGTACAAAGTGTTAAAGTTCCTTCCAGGAATGCAGTCAAGTCAGACCTATTGATTACCTGTTTGCCGTTGATTTAATTCCCTGTTCCTATTGATTACCTGTTTTCTGTTGAATTAATTTCCGCGATTCCGCGTACCTAGGAACTACCCACTTTGAGTAATAATTAGGCATACAGGTATTAATCATACTCTCGGAATTCCAATTATAGAAGTCCCACTCCCACCTCACTACGTTCCGTAAATTATAACTTTGTTTTTCCGACGCCACGGTGATGCGTGTTTTTCATTTCAATTCCCCTCCTGGCGTTCGGTAAATTCCGATTACAGGCGGACCTTTTCAGCCGTACCTGTCAGGTATACGTGATAGTGTGTGTGCTCGTTAGGTATCAGGTAGACCTGACGGGCGGACTTGATCAGGTGTATCTGTCAGGTCTATCTGACAGTGAGTGCCTAACCTTACTAAAGAAAAATTCGTCTAGTTATAAGAACTTCCCTTCGTCCGTTCAATCAGTATTTTCAGTTCTCATGAGGATAAAATCTCATGGCGGGGATTTGATAGACCATTGAGCCACCCAGCCAGGTGTTTATGATAACACCATTCCGCAGACTAGACAAGGTCTTGTATGTTTGATAGGGAAATAATAATGTTAATTACTCAGCCAGTGCCGGCTAGTACATCTAGTTTACAGGCGGACCTTTTCAGCCGTACCTGTCAGGTATACGTGATAGTGTGTGTGCTCGTTAGGTATCAGGTAGACCTGACGGGCGGACCTGATCAGGTGTACCTGTCAGGTCTATCTGACAGTGAGTGCCTAACCTTACTAAAGAAAAATGGTACCTAAGTATGATTATAATTTGATTTTAATATCATGGTTTGTTGTGACGTCAGAATTTTGCGAAGAAGTACAAAGTGTTAAAGTTCCTTCCAGGAATGCAGTCAAGTCAGACCTATTGATTACCTGTTTTCCGTTGAATTAATCCCCTGTTCCTATTGATTACCTGTTTTCTGTTGAATTAATTCCCTGTTCCTATATTGATTACCTGTTTTCTGTTGAATCAATTTCCGCGATTCCGCGTACCTAGGAACTACCCACTTCAAGTAATAACTAGGCATAGGTACAGGTATTAATCATACTCTCGGAATTCCAATTAGAAGTCCCACTCCCACCTCACTACGTTCCGTAAATTATAACTTTGTTTTTCCGACGCCGCGGTGATGCGTGTAAATTCCGAAAGCAACTCTCGAGTTCAGGATAAAATCCGCCCCGGGCGGTAATCGAACCCGCGACCTAGCGCTTACTAGACAGAAGCTCTACCCACCAACCACCAAGCTAACTAGGCTGACGGTATACCTATGTAAAGTTTTAATTTTAATTAATAACTAAACTAAGTTAAGCAATTCTAATGACTAACTTAAACCAAGTCATAAATGCTTAACAACACAAAAATTTAACATTGACTCACAAAAGGTATTTTCCGTTTATGTTTGTACTTCCTTGAAGTACTAACAGGCTGACGGTATACCTATGTAAAGTTTTAATTTTAATTAATAACTAAACTAAGTTAAGCAATTCTAATGACTAACTTAAACCAAGTCTTAAATGCTTAACAACACAAAAATTTAACATTGACTCACAAAAGATATTTTCCGTTTATGTTTGTACTTCCTCGAAGTAGGTACTAACAATGTTTTGTACTGAACATAGGTGAAGTCTGTGAAATTTCGTCTAGTTATAAGAACTTCCCTTCGTCCGTTCAATCAGTATTTTCAGTTCTCATGAGGATAAAATCTCATGGCGGGGATTTGAGAGACCATTGAGCCACCCAGCCAGGTGTTTATGATAACACCATTCCGCAGACTAGACAAGGTCTTGTATGTTTGATAGGAAATAATAATGTTAATTACTCAGCCAGTGCCGGCTAGTACATCCTTTGCCGCCACCTCACATAACCAGGGCCCCCCCCCCATTTTTCTCCTTTACCATTGGCCAGACTCCGAAAATTTAGAGCAAAATATGAAAATTTCAGAAAGCAATAAAATAATCTTTAACACAGATGAAATAATACTTATTAGGCGACCGTCGAACGATGACTGAAACCGTCCACAATGCCTCGACAGCTGAAAGCTAGACTTGGTTTTACTTAATTTTTTTTTTTTTTTTTTTTTTTTTTTTTTTTTTTTGCCGTGGTCAGTGGTGTATAAACACTTTTCGGGGCCCCGAAAGGTGTCATCTAAGGCCCCCCTTTAAGAATGGGATGATATGCAGTATACAGTTATACACTGCTTAAGCAGAGCATGACATTAGTTCAAGGCCTAAAGGCTCCTTGGGTCAATAGTATTGACTTGAAAGGGGTGGATCCTCCAAATTAGAGACAGATTCTTAGGGAGCCCCAAAATGTTCCTGCAAGGCCCTTTAATGCCCGACTGCGGAATTGGGATATAGGCCAGTGGCCGCCGGCCACTTTTCGGCCACAATTTGAATGTTCCAAACCCCATGCGGGCCCGCAGTTTGAGCTGCCAACGGCCGCACAGAAAAAGAGGGCCGCATGTTGAGTAAAGCTGGTCTAAACGTATAAATATAGGATTTGCATGCACGTGAAATTTTTGCTTCTCCACAAAATAGTAACTTCGAGTAATGGACTTAGATAATGAATTAATGACTCAAGAATAATTCACGATTTTTTTTTTCTTCTTTTTCTTTAAAAAGAGAGATATAAATAGAAATAAAGTAATGAAGGAGTAGATTTAAAACAGCAGCAACAACAACAACAACAACAACGGCAAGCAAACAAAATTTATGTTCAGTTTGTAGGTTTTTACCTACAAAACAAAGCTACACGTATTTTTCACGTTTTTTCCCTCACGATTTTACAAGTTGCTGTTTAGTCTGCTAAGTGATAATCATAGCCCATCCCACACTTGAAAAATAAAGCATAATTACATTAATTTTACATACTTGGCTCCAAAATGTATTAATTAATCTTTAAACCATATAGAATATGTTAGCTTATGTAATGAGATTTCCCATTTTCCAACAGTTAAAATTACGTTCTGGATTCAATTCTCGACAGAGTCAAAATTAATAAAAAATTAATAAATAAACACAATCTTCAGGCACTCTCCATTTGTCAAGGGTCTAGAATTTCCTTGCCCATGGGATCAATTTAATGTGAAGAAGCCATTTACTGATGAAATTTATAATGAAACAATAAGTTGAATAGATAGATAGAAATAAATAAATAGACATTATTTCCGGTTCTTGGTATTACAGGGTCCCCGAGCCTCGTGAGTCTAATGATCCGATGATCTCGACAAATCGAAGTGAATAAAAAATTAATAAATAAACACAATCTTCAGGCACTCTCCATTTGTCAAGGGTCTAGAATTTCCTTGCCCATGGGATCAATTTAATTTGAAGAAGCCATTTACTGATGAAATTTATAATGAAACAATAAGTTGAAGAGATAGATAGAAATAAATAAATAGACATTATTTCCGGTTCTTGGTATTACAGGGTCCTCCAGCCTCGTGAGTCTAATGATCCGATGATCTCGACAAATCGAAGTGTATACCCCTAACTGGAAATGGCATTGAACTTGTTGCAAGACCCCATTCAAAGAAGTAAAAAGCATGCTCTTCAGTGCTGATAACGAAAACAATTATCACATTATTTCAGTAAGGGATCGCTTTTTTTATCTCTTCTTTGGTTAGGTATTATTATTATTGCCTTTATTTTTACGCCCATACAATATTATCAACGTAAGAACGGCACAAACGAACCATCGATCCGGGAATAAACCGCGTTCCTTCTTAACAGGGCCGTATCCAGGATTTTGTCGAGGAGGGGGGGAATGCTCCAAATTTTCGGAGTCTGGCCTACAGTAAAGGAGAAAAATGAACTTCGAGGGGGGAAAGCCCTTGCCCCTTTCTAAATACGGACCCTGCTTCTTATCATTATTGATAATAGTTATTAAAATTTATAATTATAATAATTAATTTTAATAAATAGTACATAATATGTTTGATATCTTGGAAAATATCTTCAAATTGAAGGGTATCTCAAGTACCCAGAAACCTTTTAAGTGGCTTTTTTTTTTATCATATGCTCTTGATATAAATTTTGAGTACTACATAGATAGCAACTGGAGTGCTACTTGAAAAATACTAATGCCCAGATCTGCAATCACATGGTAAACTTGAAGTGTTTGTTAATGCTAACGAACCATGCTTCATTCCCACGTTAAAGTGATTTAGTCTTTATAAATGTTGGGAGACTACACCAAACAATCTCCGAGATGTTTTCCTTTCGGAAAACTGAAGAGATTTCCTCTATTCAGAGCTAGCGTATTTCCAACCCTTGATTCTTCGAAGGGTTGGCAATGTGCCATCTTGTTAGTACAGGCCACTACCCACACGCCACCTAGTGCGCGTTAAACAAGGCGCATTTTTCCTTTAGAAATTTAGAAGAGGGGTAATCATCTCAGTTTCCCGAAAGGAAAAATTTGGATCAGACTAACAAACAACAAACAATTTACCATGCCAGCCTAGTTAGCGTTAGATGGTACTGTGGTATGCCGTCTGCTGCTTGTATAGCGCTAGGCCGCGAGGAGTGCGATTCCCGACCGGGGCGCGATTTTCATCCTGATGGGATAATGTTCGTTCTCGAAACGGCTGGCTTTGTCCTTCCTATCGCGTTCTGTCCTTCTCTTTCGATTTCGGACGATAAGACCATTAGCCAATTACAGTTCCCTCGCCAAACCCCTTAAAAAAAAAAAAAAAAAAAAAAAAAAAAAAAAAAAAAAAAATACAATGAGATGAGATTCTAAATAAATGCGGTTTCTTTGTGCTATTCGTTTTTTTAATTTTCGTTTTTTTTTTTTATTTATTTAAGAAGTTTCCATTTATTTGTTATTTAATATAAATCTCTCTATAAAAAAAAGACATCAATAAATGGTATACCCATCCGTAAATGCGGGAGCTTGTGCCACGGATGGGGGAAAAAATATTATATCATAACTTTGGTGCTCACTGCAGTATTGTACTTATTGTAGGATTTTCCAAATATCTCAATAATCCCAACAATGCTTACGTACCATGCTTACGTACCCAATTCTTACGTAACATGGTCACCCATGGTGGTACCGTTTATCATCATAACTTTGGTGCTCTCTGCAGCATTGCAGGATTTTCCAAATATCTCAATAATCCCAACACCCAATGTTTACCTACCGGTACCGTTTACTATGAGATTATAGACCCGGCTAAAGGATAATTTCAATGGTTTAAACAGGTCGTAGGAAGCTTGCGTAAATGATGATGATTTGACTCTACCAAGTTACCAACCCCCAAGCTGAACTACAGTGATTCATTAGAAACTGGCTCATAAAAGCCATTGGGTGAAATATTAGATTCACTGGTAAGATTTCCATCAGCCAATTGACTTTGCAGTTCTGTCAATTTCGAATTGTCCTTAAAACCAAGCTTTTCCTAACATTTCGATCAATAATCCCAACACCCAATGTTTACCTACCGGTACCGTTTACTATGAGATTATAGACCCGGCTAAAGGATAATTTCAATGGTTTTTCCGGGTGTTTAAAAATAAAATTTCCAATTTGTAGGTAAATTCTTCTTTGTGAAATCTGATGGGAGTGTGAAATTAGATGGCTCTTATATCTATCTAAATGGATGGCCATGTCACGTGCTATTGGCTGGGTGTATTGGCTGGCTGGGTGAATAATTTAGTCACGCATTTGGCTAAAAAAGATATGCATTTGGATGATGGGAGTGTGAAATTAGATGGCTCTTATATCTATCTAAATGGATGGCCATGTCACGTGCTATTGGCTGGGTGTATCACGTGATTAGGGTGCACTCAGTCACGAATAATTTAGTCACGCATTTGGCTAAAAAAGATATGCATTTGGGTGAAAATTTTGAATATGGGATTTCGACTTCCTTTACTTTACCCTTTTTTGCAAGAAAGAGAGGTAAAGGCCCAACGTTTTATTTTAATGTAGAAGAAAAAGAAGAAAAAAAAGTAATTCATTACTTAAGGGAAAAATCGTGGTAGGCACAAACCGTTCCCCGTTCCACCTTGATGAATTTCATTCCTCGGCTTTGAATCGAACCACTATATCCGAAGTCTTCGCTAGCCACACCACTGACCTACTGTGGTTGGTCGATGACTTCGGGGAAAAAGGTGATGGGAGTGTGAAATTAGATGGCTCTTATATCTATCTAAATGGATGGCCATGTCACGTGCTATTGGCTGGGTGTATCACGTGATTAAGGTGCACTCAGTCACGAATAATTTAGTCACGCATTTGACTAAAAAAGATATGCATTTGGGTGAAAATTTTGAATATGGGATTTCGACTTCCTTTACTTTACCCTTTTTTTGCAAGAAAGAGAGGTAAAGGCCCAACGTTTTATTTTAATGTAGAAGAAAAAGAAGAAAAAAAAAAGTAATTCATGACCTAAGGGTAAAATCGTGGTAGGCACAAACCGTTCCCCGTTCCACCTTGATGAATTTCATTCCTCGGCTTTGAATCGAACCACTATATCCGAAGTCTTCACGAGCCACACCACTGACCTACTGTGGTTGGTCGATGACTTCGGGGAAAAAGACTTCCTTTACTTTACCCTTTTTTTGCAAGAAAGAGAGGTAAAGGCCCAACGTTTTATTTTAATGTAGAAGAAAAAGAAGAAAAAAAAAGTAATTAATGACCTAAGGGAAAAATCGTGGTAGGCACAAATCGTTCCCCGTTCCACCTTGATGAATTTCATTCCTCGGCTTTGAATCGAACCACTATATCCGAAGTCTTCGCTAGACACACCACTGACCTACTGTGGTTGGTCGATGACTTCGGGAAAAAGGAAAACTGAAAACGTTGCTCCCTTCCAGACAGATGTGAGAGAGCAACTGACATAACATGAGTAAAGATGGCATGATGATAGGCTACTCGGCATGTTTTCAGAAAAGCTAATGGGTCTAAAGTGGACACAAATCGGACAGTTTTCAATTTCGAACAGTCTAACACCGTTTGCAACCGTGTGAACAAGGGAATTGTGAAGACGCGCCTGAATTGCGATTTTATTGGCGATTTTTGCCTACTTTTTGATAAGTTTGAATCAAACTTTTTTGACTTGGCGGGGCGGAGCGCTACCGCGCTCCTTAATCAGTAGCATTTTTTTCTTCGCCGGGAAAACTTCGAAATAAATTTGAAATCCCCGCCCACTTTTTCTCTAAAGAGATTGGCTACAGCGGATCTGATTTTGTGGTGAGCGGCATTGCGAAACCAAAGAAATTTTGGTTAAAATTGGTTTATTGGTTAATGTAGAATTGTAGATCATGGGAACCTTTCTTTTTGGTTGGTATCCATAAAGCAAAGAAGGTGAAAATTGATTAAAATATGCCATAGGATTCATAGGAAGTGAAAATTGGTTAAACAGGTCGTAGGAAGCTTGCGTAAATGATGATGATTTGACTCTACCAAGTTACCAACCCCCAAGCTGAACTACAGTGATTCATTAGAAACTGGCTCATAAAAGCCATTGGGTGAAATATTAGATTCACTGGTAAGATTTCCATCAGCCAATTGACTTTGCAGTTCTGTCAATTTCGAATTGTCCTTAAAACCAAGCTTTTCCTAACATTTCGAGCTTATTTTAACCCTATCGACCACCGAAACCCAAATTCCATACCCTTTTATTGACCCCTGTGGTCTCAGACCATCAAACCCTGACGTTAGGTATTGAAAAACCAGACTTAGAAAATGGGATCCCTTCAAGAAATGCAGAACACTCTAGAGGGAGTGGACCTCTTTCTGGAGCGCCTTTTCACGTACAATATCAGCTGTCGGCGTGTGACGAAAAATATGAACTTTCTCATCGTCATAATGTTCTCAATGTTTCTGGTCCACGCGCTGTATTTGAAATGGAACCTCTCGGTTACATCTCTATGACCCGAGCCACATTGTCATCTGTTTCAATCTTACTTACTTTACTTTCCGTGTCCGCTTTGACCAATGACCGTGTCAGATACTCCTCTTCTAATGTTCTTCGACTTGGATCGCTTGCTAGCAGCAAGACTTGTTCGTTGCAGGTAGCACCTACGTTTGGGCAGACGAGATGATGGGCCTCGTCTTGGATTGATCCACAGTCACACAAATTCTTGAGATTGGTTTATAGCTCTCCATTTTACTCCAGTGTATTTATTCTCTATTACCCTTTTTTTTAGTTTTAGGATTACATATTTTTTATTTATTTATTTATTATTTTT
>NW_007377630.1:0-10094 GCF_000475195.1 Diaphorina citri | reverse complement strand
AGACTGCGGGAGTAAAGGGACTTTTCAGTCTCATTCTGGCAGTATAAGCAGGGTATATTCTATTCTTTTTTTTTTGGCAAAATGTCTTCCTCTTCATGTCTGCATATGTGTGAGCCACATTGTATTTCATCCAAATGAGTAGGTGGGTATCGGTCTGTTTCTATCTTTGCCTATTATGTGAGGAGGAGGGTAGCTTGAATAGAGACCAAGGAGCAAAAGTGTCGTCTCGAAAAACTTTAAGAAACAGTGACGTTAAATGCCTTTAAAAAGTCTGCAATTCGGAGTTATTTGTATACCTATCCCACTTTCAATCGAATTTCTTGAATATTTTCAAGACACAAAACACCCAATTTTCGAAGAAATATTCCACAAAAACTAGCAAAAACCATTTTAAGCACTAATTATTCTATTTTCTGTTGAAATAACCCCATTCTTTGATGAGTTGACCATGATTGGATGTCCCATTTTCAGGTTAGATAATCCCATTTTCAATCCCACCATGGACAAAAAAGTTGTGTTTCGATTGCAAAAATTTCAACGGGTTATATTTTCTGGTTTTATTTATTTGGTGTTCTCGTGTTGACCCAGCACCTAAATGGGAAGTTTTGTGTTATCTGATAAGGGACATACTAATGACAGGATGGGCATGCTACGACACAGATCACAAGCGTTTTTTTTTTTCTTTTTTTAGTTTTACAGCAAAATAATTTGTATTTTTACTTGGCTGTCTGCCGGTAGGTCATGTTTTACTTTTAATAACGGATCTCCAAAGATACAGACACAAAATCCCATATGGTGAGGTACACAGTACACATTTTGTGTTCTATTCATAAATACCATGAGTAGTATCAGTACTTCCATGTCATTTTTCAAACCGTATTACTTTCAGTCTATTTTTTCATTACTTTTAGTTTCAATCGAATTACTTTTAGTGTTTTTTTTTTTTTTTTCTTCTTCTTCTTCTTCTTCTTCATTACAATATACATACTATGTATGCAGTATGGCATGAATGAACACGGAACTTAGAAAAGAGGGTAACAAGGAATGAGAATGAGAGAGAGGAAGCGGAGAGGAGGTAGTAGAAGAAGAGGAGGAGAAGGAGGAAGGCTAGGACTCCAATCATAGGAGATAATGGATATTAAAAAGAGCGAAATGGAAAATGTAAGCGAAAGGGAAAGAGAGAAGGAGGAGAAAGAGGAGAAAGAGAGAGGAAGAAGAAGAAGAGAAAGAGAGAGAGCACCCACATAGGTACCAAAATGGTGGAGGTGGTCAGTGAAAAAGCTTCCCATTAAGGTAATTACAGTTTTACAAACGTCATTTTCAGGATTCAAGATACATAACACTATTAATAATTTCCATTACGACTATGGTTATTTAATTTGCAGACAAAACCCCTACTCCCTATACCGACCTATCCCACCACAATGACCAAAAAGAGGGTCAATGGTGCAAATTAGGGCGGATAATACCCGGGTATCCGGTTTTACAGTTTAGGCAACGTCGCATTCCAAATTACAATAGTCAGACTATTTATAGTAGGTAAAGCCTTGTTTTAGACTGTATTTTCTTATCAATTTTTTGCTTCGGTAGTGAAATGTCGTGTAAAAGGGAAACCACCTTATCTCAGCCGAAAAATATTTAAAACCTATTTCACCTACCTTCTTACCACTCAGTTCATTTTATCTCCTTGAGATAGCACCTACCAAAAAACCTCTAAATACCAAACATGTGTTTTGTTAGTTTTTATTTGGAAATTTCCATCACCAGTTGTCCATGACTGCACACAAAATAATGATTGATGCATACGGACTTACAAACAGACCTCAGTACCTAGGTACATATTAATAATATGGTGTAGAACACCAAAGTAGGAAAATAAACTACCTCTGTAGAGTTTCTTAGCGTAAAAGCGTACCTAAATCTAGTATTTAGCTAACTTATGTCATTTTTTATAGGTTTATTTTGTAAATCTAGCATTTTTTTCAACATTGTTAAATTATTACCTCATTAGATTATATTTTGTTTTCTTTAAGAGGGCAAACAAAATTGAAGGTTAAAACCAACTTTATGGTGGACTAGACATTACTGATAACATTGTTATAAGTATTTCTAGTAAATTCTTGTCAAAATGACAAGTTACGATGTCCCCATGGGTTGTGGGTACTTAGTACCTACTTACTGTACTTCTGTAGATAAGTAGATAGTAATTGTATGCGGAGATACTTAGGTGGTTCATATTTTAAATACTAATGTGAGTCTATTCCTATTGTTTTTACCACGAGAATCAATAAAGAGATGAAATAATTTAGGTGACAATAATTTAGCTACAATGGGATATCTGTCCAGAAACAAAGCAAATTCTTGAAAACACTAGCAACCAAATGTCCTACGTTTTGGACTCAAAAAATAAAAGCAGATTTCATGGAAATATCAATCATAGAGAACATCGAAGACAAAGAGATAGAATTGGACTATCAAAGAAAAAGCTTCTAACAATCATAGAGAACATCGAAGGCAAAGAGATAGAATTGGACTATCAAAGAAAAAGCTCAGGGAGTGAAAAGACTTCACTGTTCTTAAAAAAAAGCTTTTTACAGCACATCAGAAGGAAATAGAAAGTCGCTATGGCACTACACGTCGGCGAAGTTGAAATTAAATTACATCAAACACACAACAAGGAATACGTTGGAAGTTTGTTCAGGTTTCATTACGAGTGGCATTGATACATGTTAGTAGGAGTTTGAAACTTCTCCAACATACTGTAACGACACAGGGAAAAGGGACCCTCAGAAGAGCTGGCATTTCCTTCAGAATGGGATAAAGAAATGTAGCCATAATGTTCACTTGAAACCAGAAATGCCGGCGCGGCGTGAAAAACAAACTTCAGAACAGCTTGTACTTCCTTCAGAATGGACGAAGAAATAAGGCCAGAATGTTCACTTTAAAACAGAAATGCCGCTGTGAAAGACCTAGTATTCCAGAATTAAAGCGCCTCAAAGGAAGGGAAACAGGACCAATTTTTTCACATGTCCATTTAACGTTGGGTCTAAAGCTGTATCCAAACCTAGTCGATGGGTCGTCAACTATGTGTGGACCTGTGGACACAGCTCTAGATGTCAAATGCTTGCATTGGGCTTGCTAAAGTGATTGTTAACCTCAGAGAATGCTTGGAAACTATGCCGGAACAGTCTCCGAGAATGAAAATTTGTACTCTCCTTCCCTAAAACCCAACTCATTCTAGCAAGGTCAAAGCAGAGTGAAGACAAAGTAACAGGATAGGCAATAATCTCGAGATAAAGAACACCTGACAGAGGAAGAAATGGCTAAAAGGAAAGGAAAAAGTCCTGGCGCAATAAGTCTGCAAGACAGCTATAAAGTTTTAGTGTAGCTTGTCACTTACTGTTAGCGTACAAGAAACTAGTTGCCTACTTCAGTAAAAAAGTAACAACAAACTCAGGTGTATCAGTCGACAGGGTCCGGTGAGCAAAACTTCATGACCATGACGATCAAATTTGAAATTGAGTGTTTTGATCGAGTAATTATTTACAAAGAGAATAATATTGATATTATTCTAAAATCTAAATTAATTATCTCCAAAAAAGTTTCGGATAAGGCGTTTGCACAACTCATAAAAAAGTATTACGTATCTCCAAAAAAGTTTCGGATAAAGCGTTTGCATAACTCACAAAAAAAAACTCCCCCTATCACTCTAAAAGAGTACAATCCGTAAAAGCTCATGATAACTTGGTTCTCTGGTTGCAAAATACCTACTCAAAAGCATCATACTTAGGAAAATCTAATGCAAGTTAAAGTTAACATAAGCCCAATTTCCTCAGCGAAAGTCCAGAAGGTACACCGGACCCTCTACCTATCTTATACACAATAATAAAAAAGTTAGAGGTCATTGTTTTGCCTGAGTTTGTTGTCAAGGCCAGTCTTCAGGCAAATATAAATAAAAACGAGAGGCACTTCTTGGGACTGACTGTGTATCAAAGCGATAGGCAAGATCGTTGTGCAGAATGCCAGAAGAAAATGCACAGTAGAGGGTAGATTCGTATAGGCTGAACCCATATTTTAGGGCTGGTTACCCCTACAAAAACGCCTCAATGTGGGCTTTTTGTGTACGGGCCCTAGTGGGTAGTACCCAGTGGCGTAGCGTGTATGTATGGCGTGTATGGCGGCCATACAACTCAAAAGTTCACTCTAGTGTCCATAAATATTAATGGCATGTACTTTGATGGGACTTGGTAGACCTGTGCATGAGGAATACACGCCCTGCACTTAAATTTAGACCACGCTACGCCACTGGTAGTACCTACCTAACACTGGGTTTGGATATCTATCACACTGTCCCAGCACATAGGATACGGCGCCCTGGATTTCCACCATTAACCCCTGGATTTCCAGTGTAAAATTAACACGTGTTGTCCCAGATGCTGGTCAAACCTTGCACAACGTGGTATTGCCACAGTCGGATATCCAAACCCAGTGGTACTACCCACTAGGGCCCGTACACATTGAGGCTTTTTTGTTGGGGTAACCAGCCCTAAAATATGGGTCCAGCCTATACGAATCTACCCTCTAGGGCCTAGGCTATGAGGTATAACAATTTACATGGATAAGAAAATTAAGAATGCTTATTGGTTCGCAGACTGAGCACCCCTAACTAAACCCTAATTCACCTACAACCATCAATTGGTTTTGCGTCGAGATATCATCGTAATCTCGGACAAGAACAAAGTGTAATTATTGATTCCAACAAAAACAAAATAATATTCAAGTGTTTTGTATGTACATATTTGCTTTGTATATAAATTTGTTGGTAGGTAACTGATTAGATAAGATACTTGAGATTGGATAAGAGTACGTATCTTAACAGTTGTAAGTTTTTTTTTTCTTCTTCTTTTTCAAGTGTAGGGACACCCACTTACTACTAGGGCTTCTCGGTTTAAGCCACCTTGCCATTAAAAAAAAAAAAAAAGACGTAGTAAAACAAAGCACTTTTCATTCTCCATGTCGCAATGGCTACTACGTAACAGAGGTAGGACAGAGGGAAACATTGTATGCGGCTATTTGTCCAAATCGAACGATTTTAATGTCATTTTGAAGTCGAAATTTTTGTGAGAGGTGAAGTTATGAAGTAAACTCCGTGGGGTATTCCACGGAATTTGGACGTCACAGAAACGTATATTAAGGTAGATTTTTTTTTTTTTTTAAGAGGTTTGACAGAGGGAACTGTAACTGCTAGGGTCTTATCGTCCCGAAATCGAAGAGAGAAGGAAGACAAAAGAGGTTTGACAGAGGGAACTGTATGTAACTGCTATGGTCTTATCGTCCTGAAATCGAAGAGAGAAGGAAGACAGGATAGAAGAAAGCCAGCCATTCGGAGAACGAACATTATCCCATTAGGATAAAATCCGCCCCGGGCGGGAATCGAACCCGCGGCCTAGCGCTTACCAGGCAGACGCACTACCAACTAAGCTAACTAGGCTGGCTACTTGACATGGTATCCCGTTTCCAAAGTTTACCTACTATGTAGTTTAAAAGATTTACCAGCCTAGTGTGCTTGAAGGGTAGCGGATCTGCCTTGTAAGAGCTGGGTCGCGGGGTCGATTCCCGGGCTTGGCGGATTTTATCCTGAACGGATAAAGGTCCTTCTCGGAAATATTCGGATATTCATTACTTAGCACGTTTCGTCTTCAATTCAATTATAATTATTTACTTCTTCATAATTTCAAACACAAAAGACTTCTTTAAATCCACGAAAGCAAAAACGGGATAAACAAGCTGAAAACAAAGCTATTGCTTAGCACGTTTCGTCTTCAATTCAATTAAAATTATTTACTTCTTCATAATTTCAAACACAAAAGACTTCTTTAAATCCACGAAAGCAAAAACGGGATAAACAAGCTGAAAACAAAGCTTCGGATATTTTAAACAATCTCTTATTACTTGTTTAGACTGCTGGGGTAAAGGGACTTTTCAGTCCTATTCGGGCAGGATAAACAAGGTACATTCTATTCTATTCTATTACTTGGGGAGTATTTTGAGATAGATTGAGATTTTCCACCAAAAATCGGCCTCGGGACAAAAATTTACACTTTTTTTTGTACGTGTATATTTAGCAAATGTTGTAGAATGTCGTGTGATGTTCACACCAGATTTTTGATACTTTTTATTATTCCTAATTACAGTATTTTAGGATGAAAAATTTTCCACCAAAAATCGTACTTAACAATAAAAAAAAACTTCTCCTCTTTGTTGGCAGGCTGTGATAGATTCCCGTGTGTACAGTAATGCGTCCATGGTGGGTGCCGGTACATTCTTCTACTACATCATGGCTAACTTCCTCATGAGAGTTATGGGGAAGAAGAAGCTGTATGGTAAGGTCACATTACAATAATTAACAAACACACTAGGATATGGGAAAAATAACTGGGAAAACTTGCTACCAATGATTCGAGTCAAATTGGCAATCAAAGATAAGTCGTATTATACTATGCCCCTCTGTGCACTCAGAGGCAGCACAGAGGTGATTTGTTTACCACACTTGCTGCCACGGGCCACTTATGTATTTTCAATGAAAAATAACTGGGAAAACTTGCTACCAATGATTCGAGTCAACTTGGCAATCAAAGATAAGTCGTATTATACTATGCCCCTCTGTTCACCCAGAGGCAGCACAGAGGTGATTTGTTTACCACACTTGCTGCCACGGGCCACTTAGGTATTTTCAATAGTTATCTGGAAGAGAGCCTCTAAGTGAAATTTTGATATTTTTTGCTGAAAAAAATCCAAAACTGAAAGAGTCTGCCTCTCATGTTAAGGGAGATATTTTAATACATGGGTTTCTGTGGTCACCATGGAATAAATTAAATATGCTTTGTCACCCAGATTCCTAAGTCACCCAGACATTATTTCTTCCTCAGTTGTGTCTGTGCTCCTATGTGCCATCTGTATAGGAGTATATCCCTGGTCCTACTCATTCCAAGTAGTCATAATAGCACCTACCCAAAAACCTCTAAAATACCAAACATGTGTTTTTGTTAGTTTTTGTTTGGAAATTTCCATCACCAGTTGTCCATGACTGCACACAAAATGATGATTGATGCATACAGACTTACAGACAGACCTCAGTACCTAGGTAGCTAGGTACATATTAATAATATGGTGTAGAACACTAAATTAGGAAAATAAACTACCTCTGTAGAGTTTCTTAGCGTAAAAGCGTGCCTAAATCTAGTATTTAGCTAACTGATTTTTTTTTTTTTTTTTCTCACATCTCTCAAAGGTGGTCAAAATTTCATGAAAAGAGCTCACCAAAAAGCTAGCAACATAAAGGCTATCAAAACCTTTCAAATACCCCTGAAATAGAGCTATCAACATAAAGGCCATTAGAACCTTTAACGCTCACAAATTGCTTCTTCTAAAGCTGATATCACATTTTTTGCTGTTTCTATCTTTGCCTGTTATGTGAGGAGGAGGGTAGCTTGAATAGAGACTAAGGAGCAAAAGTGTCGTCTCTAAAAACTTTAGAAAGTAAACTGTGACGTTAAATGCCTTTAAAAAGTCCGCAATTCGGAGTTATTTGTATACCTATCCCACTTTCAATCGAATCTCTTGAATATGTTCAAGACACAAAACACCCAATTTTCGAAGATATATTCCACAAAAACTAGCAAAAACCATTTTATGCACTAATGGGTTCATTGGATATTCTATTTTCTGTTGAAATAACCCCATTCTTTGATGAGTTGACCATGATTGGATGTCCCATTTTCAGGTTAGATAATCCCATTTTCTGATTATTTGACTGTACTTTGCTATCCCATTTTCAGATGAGCTAATCCCATTTTCTGATGATTTAACTGTACTTGGCTATCCCATTTTCAGATGAGATTATCCCATTTTTTGTTGAGTTGATCCTATTTAATATCCCATTTTCTGATCCTACAGATATCAATGGGAATGCTGAACTTAACCAGTATACACCGGCAGACTTCGAAACAGCAATATCCAGCACCGGTAAGTATATTCAATGTAATTTAGGATTTTGTTCATTTAGTCAGCTCCCACGGTGTAGTGGTCACTGCACTCGCCTTGGACGCTGGAGACCCGGGTTGATTCCCGGCACGGTCGAAAAAATTAGTATCATGCGAATGATTGATTCCGTGGCTGGCTGTTGCTGGGCCCACTCAGTCTTGTGAGGAAAATGAGTAGCTATCTAATATAAATGTGCATAGCGACCGGTGCCAGCATGGTAGGTAAACAGTGGGTACTGAGATTATTGAGATATTTGGAAAATCCTACAATGCTGCAGTGAGCACCAAAGTTGTGATATAATATCACAAAGAAATGGCATTTATTTATATTTATTTAACAACTTCCGTGCTCGAGTGCGTTAATAACAAGAGTACAGGACCATTTCCAGCCTAGTTGGCTTAGTTGGTAGCGCGTCTGCCTTGTAAGTGCTAGGCCGCGGGTTCGATTCCCGCCCGGGGCGGATTTCATCGAAACGGCTGGCTTTCTCATATCCTCTTTTTCTTTTCTCTTCAATTTTGGGACGATAAGACCTTAGCAGTTACAGTTCCCTCTGTCAAACCTCTTTTCTACTCTAAAAGACCATTATTTCATGATTTATTTCCAGGTTTCGGCAAGTTCCAATACCTTCTTCTGATCGCCATCATCCCGGCCTCCATGAGCGCCATCTTTGGTACCTCCTCCATGTCTTTCATCCTACCAGTGGCCACGTGTGAGTTCGGCCTGACCAGCTTCAAGAAGGGACTGCTCAATGGGGCCATCTATTCCGGTATGAAAACGTGAGCTATAGTTTTTTCCCTGATTTACTTCGGTATATTTTCAATACTTCCATCCTCAATAGTGTAGTCAACGGTAGTATCTCTTCAGATTTTCAAAAGGGGAAGCTCTAAATCTATTTGATTGGGTGGAATTTGAGAATCCTTCCATTTTTTTTTTAAACCCATATATGTTTAGTAGGTACTTTGATCTTTCTTCCATGTGCTCTGTCTCTAACCAACCCATTTTCCACCTTGTCCCCCGCAGGAATGATCACCAGTGGCTTCTTCTGGGGCTTCATTTCCGACGTCATGGGCCGTCAGAAGCCCCTCTACCTGGGTCTCCTCCTAGACGGCATAGCCAGCTTCTGCCTCAGCTGCTCTCAATCATTCGAGTACCTGATCCTGTTCAAATTCCTAGCGGGGATAGCGATCTGTGGCCCGTTCTCCCTGATTTATGCTTACCTCTCGGAGTTCTTCGATAAGTCGAGACGGGACTCTATAGTCATGATGACCGGCTGTTTTACTTCGTTTGGATCCCTCCTGCAGCCAGGTAATTGAACGAAATAACTTTTCGTCCGAAAGGACAATGATTTGTCTCAAAAAAAGATTACCCTTAATTGGAGATTTGGGGGTCTGTCCTGTTGGAATTTTCAGTAGTAGTTAAAAACATATTGAATTAATTACAATTATGCCCAAAATTACGTATTGTGATTCGTCTAAAAAAAAGATACTTCCATCCTCAATAGTGTAGTCAACGGTAGTATCTCTTCAGATTTTCAAAAGGGGAAGCTCTAAATCTATTTGGTTGGAATTTGAGAATCCTTCCATTTTTTTTAACCCATATATGTTTAGTAGGTACTTTGATCTTTCTTCCCTGTGCTCTGTCTCTAACCAACCCATTTTCCATCTTGTCCCCCGCAGGAATGATCACCAGTGGCTTCTTCTGGGGCTTCATTTCCGACGTCATGGGCCGTCAGAAGCCCCTCTACCTGGGTCTCCCCCGCAGGAATGATCACCAGTGGCTTCTTCTGGGGCTTCATTTCCGACGTCATGGGCCGTCAGAAGCCCCTCTATCTGGGTCTCCTCCTAGACGGCATAGCCAGCTTCTGCCTCAGCTGCTCTCAATCATTCGAGTACCTGATCCTGTTTAAATTCCTAGCGGGGATAGCGATCTGTGGCCCGTTCTCCCTGATTTATGCTTACCTCTCGGAGTTCTTTGATAAGTCGAGACGGGACTCTATAGTCATGATGACCGGCTGTTTTACTTCGTTTGGATCCCTCCTGCAGCCAGGTAAT
>NW_007377629.1:232406-283669 GCF_000475195.1 Diaphorina citri | reverse complement strand
ATATCCAATATGAGCAACCAGACGTGATAAAAGCTGTGGATAGACTGTTTAAAATATTCCATGCAACTCACACTAGTTGTTATCCAGCCGAATCATATGATATTTGGTTGTTCATTCAGAAAGCAAAAAGATTGAACTGCTCCTTATTTCCGTTGCTCTCTATTCTCTATCTCGGTTGTTGTTATACCACAGCTAGAGATCGAATTCATTTTGTAATCAAAATGTATACCCTCATTGAATGTATTAGAGATGCGAAATCCCAGTCCCAAGGTTGATTTAATTCATTACAATCAAGTCCGCCCTGGGAGTTGAATCTTTTAATTCAGTCCCAGTCTTTCCAGTCCCTGTGTAAAATCTCAACAAACTTAGTAGGTACATGGTACATGCTTGGGATTGTACACAGGGACTGGAAAGACTGGGATTGGGATTCAAGTCTTTTAATTCAGTCAGTCAGTCTTTACACATCTCTAGAATGTATACAAAATGTAGGTATATCATCAAAATGTTATACCCTCATTGATCTACCATTCTCAATAACTGTTTTCTTTCTAAATTTACATGTATAAATTTATGTTACAATAAAGAGGTTCCTACTACTCAAATCTAAAGCCATTTCCCAATAATTATTTTCTACACTAGGGCTATAAACTACACTTGTGTGTACAAAAACTGCATACTGGATTTTCCATTTGGGTTCGCTCTCTAGTTGTGCTATAACAAACGAGCTAAAAAGCGAACTCAAAAGAAAAATCCACTATGTACTTTTTATGGACGCAATCGTAGTTTGGAGCGTTAGGTGAAACAAAATTTTCGTAGTACTTTAAGTCTATCACATAAGATTGTTCTTTTGTAGGTACGTAAACCTATCTCATAAGAAAAAAAAAAAAAATTAACATTGTTCTTCTTTAGTGTCTTAAGTTTTTTCGCAATACAAACATTACGCACTTTCGTGCCCATTTGACATTGAATAATTCTCGTGTTATCTCTTTCATTTCAGACTCAAAGTTGAATAGAAGGAGGAGGAGGAGAAGAATAATGGGCAGGCGAATTTTCTATGCTGGCAGGTGGCAGTGACTGAAGACCAGTTTACAAGAGAGTCAAACGTTTCGTAGAAGAGGTGAATTTATCCGCTTCCCTCAACAACATTATATTATAAAAACTATAGGTACATACCTTTGAATATTAATAAAGTCGGTGGGTGCTTTCAACATTCTTGTTTCCAAAATTGCTACCCACTCTATTTTAATACCTTGAACTCTCCCAACCAGGGAGGGAGAGGGAAAGCTTTCTCCATAGGAAAACTCACGTATTGCACCTCCCCGAACAACAACAAGGTATACGTACTGGAGAACCTATTATTAGGAACAGTTTTTAATGTTTTTATCCTCGGATTAGAGAATTTATGGACCAAATCCCACCCCAACATTTAGGCCTCACAAATTCATTTCCCGGTCAATTTTTCTTCATTTGGGGAGCACTGGGTTCCACCACTACGTTAATCCCTTCTGTGGTAGATGTTTAGTTTTTGGGGGAAAAAATAGCCCTGGAAAATATTCTGGACGTTTATATTTCGTACGTTACGTGTAGTACGTACATACATACGTACGTACGTTACGTACGTACGTACGTACGTAACGTACAGACCATGGGCTGAAAACCATTTTTTTGGAATCAGGGGACCCCAAAACGGATATTTCCACCCATTTCCCGATTTTGAAAATTTGGACCGATTGCAATACTTTCTCATTACCTTGTATAGGTTCCCTATACGTAAGGGTAATAGAAAGTAAAAACGGAGCAATGTCTAAAACCTGGTACACATACTACGATTTTTCTTACAAACAATAACACAACGCACGAAGAATCATGAAAACCACTTGAAAGCTATACCCATGGCCTCCTTTATCCCTTTTTCCTCAACGCTTGAAAATCCGCAATGAACTCAGCAAAATTATCGTTCAACGTGTCATTTTAAATGGGGTATTTTTATTTGTTGTTAGTACCTTATGTTACGACAAACACCCACCCATATTGAGGTAACATAAAACCTACTTCAACATTAAATTTGAAGGTGAAGGATTACCTACAGAAACATTTGAAGTAGGTATTACCTTCAGGAGCATTTGAAGGATATGTCCATTACAGTCAACCTGACATTAGCATTGTAACAGTCATACAATCCATGCAGCATTAATGTGACAAAAAGTATTTCTCTGTACTAAAAAAAAAAAAAAAAAAAAAAAAACATCATTGAACGAACGAAGCAAACTACAGTTCACTAAGATTATTAGGTACATATGTATATACCTATGTATATTTTTTATTTTTTTTTTTTTCATACACATAAAACTACAAGTCTTGTATGTAAATCAAAGTATCTAAATAAAACTAATACAGGTAAGTAAAAAAATGTCTACAAGAAGTCTAAACTCGGAATTGAGCCAATATTTTTGCACCAAAAAAAAAAAAAAAAATATTCAAGAACAAAATTTTGCAATAAAACGTCAAAATTCGTTTCCTCTTGTGTCACTCAAAATTGAGATTCATACAAACTGACATATTTCAAACAAGGACCTCATAATATGTATGAAATATTGTACAGGTACCATGGTGGTTCCATAGACGAATACATGTAAACAATGGGGAAATGTAGATCTGTTTCGATCTTTGGTACTAAATTGTGTTGTGAAGAAGAAAGAACAAAATGTCAAAACTAAAGTGGATCATATAAATTCCAAGTAAATATTAGAAAACACAATGAGGGCTATGGGAGATGAAATAAAAGTGAAAGACCCTCAAGGATGAATATAAAATTTTAAAGTTATATCCAAAATTCTAACTGCACCTATATGACTGCCGTAAAATCACCAAGGACCAAATATAGCCAACTTTAAAACTCTAGTTAAAGAATTCGTACAAATAATTCCTAATACCAAGGAAGGAAAAGAGAGCAACAATATGCTCGTAAAGCTGAACCCATCCAATAACTTTCAAATAAGAATCACAGATGATATAAGAAAAGCACAAGAGCTGTGAAGTACCTAATGATAAAATTCAGGAAAAAGATACATGCAACAACAGCTAAGGAAATAGGATCTGAATAGAATTTGACGGGAAGGTGAAAGAAAAGAAGAAATGGAAAGGAAAAGAAAAGAAGAAATGGAAAAGAAACGAGAAATCGAAATGGCAATAAAACGTGTCCTAGATAATCTGCTTAAGCTGAAAGAGAAGAAAAGACATCCATCAAGAAGTAAATGCATTATGCTACGTATAAATGTGAATTGTACTATGAGAGGGGAACCAGGATCCATCAGTGGTATCCAAAATGTTTTACAGTCATATCAACATTTGAAGACCTAATAAGACCTCAATATGATTTCACATTTCATAGTAGTCCTACAATAATACTTCAATCATAAAAATTTCAAAATGTTCTTTGAGGGCTGGTTTTTATGAACACCCGAGTAATTCATATCAAGACTACCTCTCAACACTTTGAATGGCAAGTCGTCAGGGTATAGCTTTCTTCCCCTGGTGCTTTCGACGTCACGGCACTTAAAGTGTTGAGGTTTGACAACAACACAGACCAATATAACACCTTTTTACTTTCCTTAATTGCTTGGGCACTCACAATTTCAAAATGTTCTTTGAGGGCTGGTTTTTATGAACACCCGAGTAATTCATATCAAGACTACCTCTCAACACTTTGAATGGCAAGTTGTAAGGGTATAGCTTTCTTCCCCTGTTGCTTTCGACGTCACGGCACTTAAAGTGTTGAGGTTTGACAACAACACAGACCAATATAACACCTTTTTACTTAGAATGCAGATGAACAAGATTGAAAGACAGGCAGAGAATGGTGGTAAGAACGTGAGAAAAGAGATACGGAAGAAAAACAGATTGAGTAGACGGAGCGAAAAGGGACTTTGAAACAAATAGAATGCAGATGAACAAGATTGAAAGACAGGCAGAGAATGGTGGTAAGAACGTGAGAAAAGAGATACGGAAGAAAAACAGATTGAGTGGACGGAGCGAGGAGGGACTTTGACACAACCCATCACTTGAAAGTAGTGGAGATGGCAGAATTACGGTCATCAAAGTTGTTCATGGAAAAGGGAAAGAAATAATAGAAAGTAAAAAAGGATAACATAGTAAACATCATATACTTATGTATAAAATATCTACCACAATATGGCAATCATTCCCAGACCATACATAGATGCGGGAAAATAAGAGCTGCTGTCCAGAAAATATCCAAACAATCTAAAGGTCCGTTCCCACCTGTCGTTCGAAAAGAATCGTGTCGTGCGTAGTGGGAATACTCTCACGTAAATTAAATTGCCTACCGGACATTTGGGGGAAAAAATTGAACAGTTCTAAACTGACGAATTCTTGACTCTTGGTGCATTTGTTTTAGAAACCACTGTGCTAAGATGCTCTACTGATGAGCATGTAGATGTAGCATCAGGTATCACACACAGGACCCTTACAGTTTTGAAGATTTGGACATAAATATGATCTTCAATCCCCGCCTCCTTCCTGTTCATCATAATTAAATTCGGTTACGAGCAGACGAGACGCTAGACTCCCTCTGTTTAGTTAGCTCCATGTGTGAAATATCATATTGTAACGGACGTTTCAATATTACCCGACTCTCCGGTAGCAAAAGGATGCGCTAGCGTTTGAATTTATATTTTATAGTCTTCTTTGGGTTAAGAATAGTAGCTAGTAGCCATAACTTAAGCCTTTGATTTTGTTTGTTTGTTTTTAGCTAAATCCTTTTTTAACCCTTTTTCAGAGAAAATTTACGCACGTATGTAATTGTTTCCTTCGCCTCTTTTTTTTAAAAAAAGGGGGGGGATATGTAAAAATCCTAATAACAAAAGTTATCTTTGTGATCTCACAAGGGGGAAAAACTGCGTGACATAAGAGCAAAAGAAGTAAAGAGGGAAAGAAAAAAAAAACTGCTTACATCATGTCGATAGCAAAAAAAAATTGTGATTATTATTATTTTTTTTCTCCCAACCCATCAGAAATGTAAATAAGAAAATCTTCAAGTAGACCCGGGGCTGTGTGGAAATGACAGGGAAGGAAATACTGTGAATTGCGCCTCTTGAGAAGCAAATGGGCGTAACTCCTATCAGAAGTTACGTATCTTTGATTTTCAAAGGCCGAGAGGTCACAACGAAGAAATAGGTAGCATCTGTCCCTTTATCCCTTTTTCCTCAACGCTTGAAAATCCGCAATGAACTCAGCAAAATTATCGTTCAACGTGTCATTTTAAATGGGGTATTTTCATTTGTTGTTCGTACCTTATGTTTTATACGTACCACGACAAACACCCACCCATATTGAGGTAACATAAAACCTACTGCAACATTTGAAGGTGGAGGATTACCTACAGAAAAATTTGAAGTATTACCTTCAGGAGCATTTGAAGGAATTGTCTCAATAATACATCCGCCACTCTCATGCTCAATGAACTGTTCGTTAATAATTCTGAGAAACGAACCAATATTCACCCCGAGTTTTCTATTTACTCAGAGCTTTCATTAAATTTCCCTCATGCTTTCTCGGAAGATGTCTTTCTCCTCTTCTGTAACCTACACACGCCACCATTGTCTGAGCCAATCGCAATCTTCGATTAGGTACTTTCCTTTTCCTCTTCTTTCTCCAAGGACTTCAAATGGAACTTCTTTCTAATTCTTATGGCGCTAAGCAGCGTCGAATACCTATACCCTATTCCCTGAATCTTGTTCTATTCAGTACGTACATAATTTTTTGCAGTGCCTTTTAAATTTTTTGCAGTCCACTCCTACCCCATTCTCCCCTACTTTGAAAATCTCTTAGGACTGTGTGGGTGTAGGTTAGCCTGAAATCAATACGAATATGAACCCAACGCGAAGTGTATCTAAATGAACCGTTGTGTGCCTACACACGCCACCATTGTCTGAGCCAATCGCAATCTTCGATTAGGTACTTTCCTTTTCCTCTTCTTTCTCCAAGGACTTCAAATGGGACTTCTTTCTAATCCTTATGGCGCTAAGCAGCGTCGAATACCTATACCCTATTCCCTAAATCTTGTTCTATTCAGTACGTACATAATTTTTTGCAGTGTCTTTTAAATTTTTTACAGTCCACTCCTACCCCATTCTCCCCTACTTTGAAAATCTATTCGGACTGTGTGGGTGTAGGTTAGCCTGAAATCAATACGAATATGAACCCAACGCAAAGTGTATCTAAATGAACCGTTGTGTTAAGAGTATATTACTCAATATAAACAGCAATTAAAAAACAATTAGCAGATGAACTTTCGAGATAAAACTTCATGTTGCCACGTTGCGTTGTTCCAAGATTCAAAACAAACACAAAACTTGAAATTAAAATTTCGGGAAATATGGGCGGCGCGGCGGTAGATAAGAGGAACCTACCTAAGGTATATTTGTATATTCAACAACTGTAATGTTGATATCATTATGTGATAATATACGTATGTACTATGTAGTATCAAAATTGCTAATCTTCTTCTTCTTCGCCTTTTCCCGTGTACAGACGGGGTCGGCGTTTTTCGTCAGCTACTCAATCAGCCCTAATTAGGGTGATTGCTTTCATGTACACTAGAGGGTGATTGCTTTGGGCTGATATTTGGTTTTGGCTACAAATTTTACGAAAGGTTGAGTGTTTTTCGCACTCAACCTTTGCTATTTCTTTAGCAAGGGAAAGTATCAAAATTGCCAATATTCCTATCAAATCCCAAGCCACCGTTATGAAATCTCCATCTCCAGTGACGTATCTCCACTCTCCAGTATCCCCCATACATCACATGATTTATTACCTCCACCACAGCATGCTACGGACTCTCACGTACACACAACACATGCACCTTCTTGTGTACACTATATTCCTAATTCTATTAGCTCTTTCGCGTTCGTGATATTGATATTCACCGGTATAATGTAGACTACGTAAACTGATAATAGTCTGGATTGGGAAGATGAAAGGTGACCAGATATACTGTTTTTTTTACTTTCTATTACCATTTTTACTTCCCTTATCCTAGGAAGGAGAGTGTAATTTCTTTAAAAGGTTTGTTTGATAGAGGGAACTCTAACAAGAAAGGTCTTATCGTTGCGAAATAGAAGAGAGGAGAACAGGATTAGGAGAAAGCCAGCCTTTCTATTGAGGATAAAGTTCCACGTACACACAACACATGCACCTTCTTGTGTACACTATATTCCTAATTCTATTAGCTCTTTCGCGTTCGTGATATTGATATTCACCGATATAATGTAGACTGATAATAGTCTGGATTGGGAAGATGAAAGGTGACCAGATATACTGCTTTTTTTACTTTCTATTACCATTTTTACTTTCTTTATCCTAGGAAGGAAAGTGTAATTTCTTTAAGAGGTTTGTTTGATAGAGGGAACTCTAACAAGAAAGGTCTTATCGTTGCGAAATTGAAGAGAGGAGAACAGGATTAGGAAAAAGCCAGCCTTTCTGAGAACGAACCTCATCTATTGAGGATAAAGTTTGCCCCGGGCGAGAATCGAGCCCGTGACCTAGCGCTTACAATGCAGGCAGGCTACCATCGACGCTAATTAGGCTAACAAAAAAGTATGGCTTTCAATGCTTCAATGCATTATTTACTAAAGGCCCCTTAGAGTTATCAAAAGGGATAGTATAAAATGTCAGGCCTAGATTGGGATTCAAACCCGTATCCTCCTGATGGTTCACGAATTTCTGCTATGAGGATAAGTTAAAAGCTTTATGGTGAAAGCTTCTGAGCTTCTCGAAACAAAACAATTTAGATTGAAAAATGTGACCAAGGTTCTGGAATGTAAAACCTAGGTAGGTATACCATACTTTTAGCATGAAGTCATTAGGTCTATAAATAAGCGACAAACTGATTAGTTCCGGGATAGAGGTAATTTCAAGAGGGTGAATGTATGGTGGTAAATTTGTACTTTGTATTCAATGACTTCAATGTACAATATAATGTATGTTAAAATAGACTTGAATGAAGAAGCACATATAACGTAATGGAACTACAGATACAGGATATAGTACTCTGGTGTAGTGTAATGATTGATTAGCGGAACATATTAAGGAGCGCGGTAGCGCTCCGCCCCGCCAAGTCAAGAAAGTTTGACCGAAATAAGCGACAAACTGATTAGTTCCGGGATAGAGGTAATTTCAAGAGGGTGAATGTATGGTGGTAAATTTGTACTTTGTATTCAATGTACAATATAATTATATAATGCATGTTAAAATAGACTTGAATGAAGAAGCACATAAAACGTAATAGAACTACATATACAGGATATAGTACTCTGGTGTAGTGTAATGATTGATTAGCGGAACATATAGTACATGAGAGAGGGAGAGGAGTGTTCAATGCTTACAGACAGAAATAAACTCCGCAGCACATGGTGCGAGCTGAAAAAATCCAACAAAAACAGAAAAAGCACAGTGAAGTGTACATGAAGATCAAATCACTGATGCAAACCAACAGGAAGTTCTGATGAAAACGAAACACATCAGCTTTTCAAATGAAATGGTAATTTTCCATGGAAGGTTTTCAACGAGGGTAAATAATTAGGACACCACAAAAACACAAAAGTGACCAATGACCACAGAATGTAACGATTTTATTACAACCTATAGCGCAGAGACCCCTAATGTAGGATTACAATCATAACAATTCCTTCTCTAATTTAGTCTGGTCATGTCGGTTAGGACTTGGGATCATCCCACTACACCAACAGTGTTAGAATAATAGACCACAAGGGATAGATACCTAGATAATTACATCCTTCATATACTAATCAAATTAAACAGAAGGATTGCTTTGTGGGTTTTGAAGAATGATACAAATTACATAGGTACTTACAAAGGTACACATGTATATTACAAAAACAAACACAATTACAATAGTAGGTATACCTACCCGAGTGCATATTTCTACATTATATCAGTTGCTTGAGAAAAGCTATACAAAATGGTAACTATTAATGGTTGATATCACAAGAAAAAACGGAGCAATGTCTAAAACCTGGTACACATACTACGATTTTTCTTACAAACAATAACACAACGCACGAAGAATCATGAAAACCACTTGCCCGAGTGCATATTTCTACATTATATCAGTTGCTTGAGAAAAGCTATACAAAATGGTAACTATTAATGGTTGATATCAACGTTGCGTTGTTCCAAGATTCAAAACAAACACAAAACTTGAAATTAAAATTTCGGGAAATATGGGCGGCGCGGCGGTAGATAAGAGGTACCTAAGGTATACTTGTATATTCAACAACTGTAATGTTGATATCATTATGTGATAATATACGTATGTAGTATCAAAATTGCTAATCTTCTTCTTCGCCTTTTCCCGTGTACAGACGGGGTCGGCGTTTTTCGTCAGCTACTCAATCAGCCCTAATTAGGGTGATTGCTTTCATGTACACTAGAGGATGATTGCTTTGGGCTGATATTTGGTTTTGGCTACAAATTTTACGAAAGGTTGAGTGTTTTTCGCACTCAACCTTTGCTATTTCTTTAGCAAGGGAAAGTATCAAAATTGCCAATATTCCTATCAAATCCCAAGCCACCGTTATGAAATCTCCATCTCCAGTGACGTATCTCCACTCTCCAGTATCCCCCATACTGCCAGTATCCCACGTACTAGGCAATGATCTTACAGAACCACTTCGTAACGATAGTCATGAATCATCCACAAATCTAATTAAAGCAATGAAAACAAAACGAGAAAGGTAAAGAAATTAATTTTAAGTTCTTAACGTCCTCACTCCACACATGGGAACATTACCATTAGCTGGGTCTAAGGTCTAGCTAACACTCATCTAGAATGCAGATGAACAAGATTGAAAGACAGGCAGAGAATGGTGGTAAGAACGTGAGAAAAGAGATACGGAAGAAAAACAGATTGAGTAGACGGAGCGAAAAGGGACTTTGAAACAAACATCACTTGAAAGTAGTGGAGATGGCAGAATTACGGTCATCAAAGTTGTTCCTGGAAAAGGGAAAGAAATAATAGAAAGTAAAAAAGGATAACATAGTAAACATCATATTATACTTATGTATAAAATATCTACCACAATATGGCAATCATTCCCAGACCATACATAGATGCGGGAAAATAAGAGCTGCTGTCCAGAAAATATCCAAACAATCTAAAGGTCCGTTCCCACCTGTCGTTCGAAAAGAATCGTGTCGTGCTAGTGGGAATACTCTCACGTAAATTAAATTGCCTACCGGACATTTGGGGGAAAAAATTAGATGAAACAATGGGACTTTTTTTGAAGGTTTGAGGAAACAATAGTCTTGGCCGACAAATATAAATAAGGTATCTTAAATAAAGGGATAAAAGATCACCATTTGATTTAAACACAACTTCACATACTAATAGCATAAGGGTTAACAAAATTACAATCATGTCTAACCTATGTGTTCATAGCATCTCATAGTGTTCTCCAGTTCCGAACGAAAGTAAACCTCTACACGACCATGAACTTCCATTACAACGCTCTACTCCATGTGATACTCATGTTATATCAGAGATGAAATTTTTATGCTTAAAAATATAAAACCGGAATTACTTGTAAAGCCGCGCCGGCCATAATAATAGATACCAAACACACTACAGGGTTTTTTGAAATCTTGTGGTAAATTGAATTCTATTGAAACCTAATACTTAGATACCAAACACACTACAGGGTGTTCAGAATCACGTGGTAAATTGAGTTCTATTGAAACCTAAGCCTCGCCAGCCTAGTTAGCTTGGTTGGTAGCGCCTTGTAACGATTTATTCTGACCGATCCAGGGCCAAGATGACCGGAGCGACAATTCGTGTTTAAACTCGGTTTAAGTTAAACTTTTGAATTAAGCACGAATTAAGCATTCTGATTTGTCGGAAAAAAAGTTAATCAGATTGTTTAATCCAAGAGTTCAACTTATTGACACGAGTTTAAACTCTGATTGCGGCCATTATATTAATAGTTTTAGTGCTTTTTAGGTTTTTTTTTTTTTAAAAGAGGTTTGACAGAGGGAACTGTAACTTTTAATAGTTTTAGTGCTTTTTAGGTTTTTTTTTAAAGAGGTTTGACAGAGGGAACTGTAACTTACTGCTATGGTCTTATCGTCCCGAAGTCGAAGAGAGAAGGAAGACAGGATAGGAGAAAGCCTGCCGTTCCGAGAACGAACATTATACCATCAGGATAAAATCCGCCCCGGGCGGGAATCGAACCCGCGGCCTAACGCTTACAAGGCAGACGCACTACCAACTAAGCTAACTAGGCTGGCAACTTTTTAGGGTTTAATAGAGTACCTTTATACAACTTTAAAGACTTTATAGGACAGCAGTCCCAAATAGGACAACGACAACAATAATAAATTAAATGGAGAATCCAAGGACGAAACACATCTCCCAGATAACAATGCCCAAAACCGACAAGACAAATGATCGATCAATAATTCCAAGCTTTTTCTCTCACCCTGTAGGACGAATATTTCATAATGTCCATTACAGTCAACCTGACATTAGCATTGTAACAGTCATACAATCCATGCAGCATTAATGTGACAAAAAGTATTTCTCTGTACTGCGTTCTTCAAGTGCCTCCTTTCTCTCAAGTTTATCCGATTACATTCACTTGGATGAATTTTTTCAGCTTGGCAATTTGTGGACTCAATCGAGAGAACCTAAATACTTCTCAGGGCTCAAATTATCAGGACAAAGAGAGCTGCATAAATTAATATCCAGGGGAGGTGGTTTTCTTCCTCTGAATGACTTGACAGGTTGGTACTTAAGAAGATTAGCTAATTTCAATGGCTTTATCCTCTTAAAAAAGTAAAAATTTAGGACCGATTTTATTCCAATCTGTGGAAACATTGATGTCAATCACATGCACATGTACATTCCTAACATTTTACAATAAGAGTAGACAGGAGGGAAGAGGTATACTTAAGAAGATTAGCTAATTTCAATGGCTTTATCCTCTTAAAAAAGTAAAAATTTAGGACCGATTTTATTCCAATCTGTGGAAACACTGACGTCAATCACATGCACATGTACAATGTACATTCCTAACATTTTACAATAAGAGTAGACAGGAGGGAAGAGGTGGAATCGGGCAGAGAGAAATAGAGATTGCAGTAGAAATGGCGTACAGAGAGAGACGCAATAGTTTTTATTTTTTTATGTACACACACGTCAATACGGAGTACACACATTGAGATGCAAGTGTCATGGAATCAAAAATTAAAATATTATAGAAAGAGAGATTAGGGAAAAGCACACGTACAAGGTAAAGCTCAGTGTATAAACAAAATATATAGATTACATACACTAGTAATATCATAAAAATGAAGACGAAACAAGTAAGCAAGGAAACTGCTGCGGTATTTGCCACCAAGTAAAGGAGCAAACAGCACATTATCATTGTTTTAATAACAAGAGTGTTGGAAATGGAAATAGATAAGAGTGCAAAGAGCAAACAGACTGAACAATTACTACATGACCTCTGAGTTACTTTGACGGATTAGGTCAAGCAAAGAAATTGTACACACTCAAGACAACATGAAACAAATACACACGTTTAATACTCGTGGTATAAGTATAAGATACTAAAAGTAAGAGAAACGAACACGAGATCCTGACCGGAACAGTGATTTTTGGACATTCACAGATAATGGAACTGTAAATAACATCATTATTGTTCCAAAAATTCTGATAATTTTTTTCCAAGATTTATTTCTTGCCCAGATTTACAAGCTTGGAATCGATGTGATTTATTTATTTAGATAAGTAAGACATGGAGTGCGATCGACGAAAGGGACTTCATTATCAAGGGACGCATTTATAAAAATATGTAATGGGATAGAATTCCGTCAGTATCACATACCTAGCATGGTGCAATAATTCTTTCCTGGAGATTTTGAACTTATCCTTGCATCAGCTTTATTGTAGAAATGCGTACAGTAGGAAAAGATTATCGTACAAAGTAGCCTCCTTTCTCTCAAGTTTATCCGATTACATTCACTTGGATGAATTTTTTCAGCTTGGCAATTTGTGGACTCAATCGAGAGAACCTAAATACTTCTCAGGGCTCAAATTATCAGGACAAAGAGAGCTGCATAAATTAATATCCAGGGGAGGTGGTTTTCTTCCTCTGAATGACTTGACAGGTTGGTACTTAAGAAGATTAGCTAATTTCAATGGCTTTATCCTCTTAAAAAAGTAAAAATTTAGGACCGATTTTATTCCAATCTGTGGAAACATTGATGTCAATCACATGCACATGTACATTCCTAACATTTTACAATAAGAGTAGACAGGAGGGAAGAGGTAGAATCGGGCAGAGAGAAATAGAGATTGCAGTAGAAATGGCGTACAGAGAGAGACGCAATAGTTTTTATTTTTTTATGTACACACACGTCAATACGGAGTACACACATTGAGATGCAAGTGTCATGGAATCAAAAATTAAAATATTATAGAAAGAGAGATTAGGGAAAAGCACACGTACAAGGTAAAGCTCAGTGTATAAACAAAATATATAGATTACATACACTAGTAATATCATAAAAATGAAGACGAAACAAGTAAGCAAGGAAACTGCTGCGGTATTTGCCACCAAGTAAAGGAGCAAACAGCACATTATCATTGTTTTAATAACAAGAGTGTTGGAAATGGAAATAGATAAGAGTGCAAAGAGCAAACAGACTGAAAAAAAAACTGAATCTTAGGAAACACAAAAACTTTCCCAATGTCCAACTAATCTACCTGTACTAGACTATTTAGGTAGGTATTTAAGTATAAGGATTTGCTGTCGAGCTCGGAGTTCCCCTAATGTTTTTTTAACCATACCTCCTATGGACCTATGGATAGAAGAGTAGATAATTGAAATCCAATATTCGTTATAGTCCATGTTCACAGTCAACTGCTCTGAATTCTAAACATCAACTAGTCTGGTCCGTGGTGTACTGTTTAGGTTGTACTCACAATGACAAAGCAACCAAAACACGGCCATGACTTTCATATTTTTTAATCACCACGTTGTTGCGCTGTGCTGTGTTTGGTAAATTATCTTAAATCTCCACTACGCAACGCTCGCAATGTTTCTCCTATGAATGAGGCCCAGAGCAAGTTTTATGTTTTTTAAACCATAGCGTGCATTAATCTGCCCAACACATCATCCGTCCGTCACTACTCAAATCTCTGAATACAAGACTAGTATAATTAAATTAAAGTTTTCAAAAAAGTCGAGATTTGAATCTAATTTCTTTTCCCTGATGTTTATTATAATAGTTGAAGAGTATTGAACATCTTCTGGAACAATACTAGTGCTCATTTGCTCCCGTATCCTGTACTCTTCATTAGTATGGAAATAAAATAAAAGTGAGTGCATGGATAATTAAAATTCAAGTAGTTTCAGTATTATCAGAACCAAGCAAGGAGCACGTTTTAATGGCATAAGGTAGTCTGTTGTCTGGGAACTAAAGCAATCTGTTCTATTCTGTAAAATAAACACTTGAAAGAAAATGAAAATCAAATCCAGAGTCTTACCTCCATTCGTTGCTTGATTATTGATGGTCACCCAGAAGTCAATCGTTTTCTCTGGTCCCAATTCTTCAAAATCCCATCGTTTCTTCACTCGCACATCTCCGTTTTCGTCGACGGTAATCCACGGGTTTTCGTCACGAATTTTAAACTTTTCGCGTTCCGTTTCTTTTTCGAGCGCAAAAACAATTCGACCCTCCATTTCCCCGTCCGTTTCCGAGAAGTCGATCCGTTTCGTGGGTCGCACAGCACGTGTTACCCGTCTCTTCTCAATCCTATGTGGTGCTTCACTTTTCCTATCAATCATTTGCAAGAGTTGCTCATCCTGGAGCACGGGAGAATTGAACTGAAGCCACACCTGAGCAGGTTCCCGGGCATATCTACTGGGTGATTGTAAGTCATGTGCCTCTACCGTCAGTTCATACTCCACATCATCAGAGGGCGGATCCCCCGTCAGCAATAACTCTCCCGTCTGAGGTACAATGACAACCAAATTACTAGGTACAGCTAATTTGTATGCAACTTTATCGCCATCAGCATCCGTGGCTGACACAGAGCCTATTGATGAGAACTTTTTCCAATGCGAAACATTTGAATTCAATGACGACTTGAGATCTCCCACGATAAACCGATACACCTTCTGGCTAAACACAGGACTGTTATCATTTTCATCGAGGACATCCACAGTTACATGTGTTTCAGCCTTGTTAATTCCTTTGACGTCAGTAGCTGTAATGACTAGGGAGTATTGCGCTACTTCCTCTCTGTCAATATCTCCACTTGTTACCAGTAATACACCGCTCTTGGACTCGGTACTGTTTCTAATCTCATGTGTCGTGGGGTTCTTCAGTGCGAATGTATGGTTATCATTGCCCTGGGTGATGGAGTATCTGACCAGCTGATGAGGATGCTTATGACTAGACGCCACCAAGATTGGTAAACCCTTCACCCCAGTCCCGGACTTGGAATTTTCCATTATTTGAGCAACGTACGTTTCGTTCGGAAAATTTAAGATATTCCTCCGATCCAAAACGTATAGCTCGAGTTTATGGGTTGAGGTACGATTAGGCGTTTCCTCTACCACGACTAGATTAACCGGCATGTTCACGAGAGGTGACAAATCCGATGTGGTCATCACTAAACCGTTCTCTAACACTGTAAAAAATTCCGAAAACCCTGTCTCCATAAGTCGATAATTAATAAACTGATCATTGTCGAACTTTTTGATTCCAAACCCGGGGTAGGTATCGTGCGGTAGAATGCTTACACTCCTCCGCTTTATCAAGGAAGCGGAACTTAACCCCGCAATGACCGCCACTAACCTTTGAGTGGAAGAGGTTTGGGTGGATCCTCTGCAAAAATGGAAACTTGAAAAGTGGCTGCAAAATAAGCCAATATACATCTATCTATTCGGATATATAAAAATCCAAAAAGAGTACCTACTATATTACCAACAATAGGTACATGATTTGATGATATCCACACTAGGGAACAATGAGTGCTCACATGTTAACACATTTTATACAGATAGCTTGATCAAGAGAGAGAAAAAAATTGAATGTAAAAATATTCCAAAAACACAAAAAAGTATTCATAATAATAAAATGTTTGAAGATAAAAAAAAAATAGCCCTAAAGGTAAACACAGATTTTATTTTTATTTAACAGTCCATAAATATGAAATATTAATGCATACCAAAAATTCAAATTAAATCTCCGCAGAGAGCATAGGTTCAAATCAGTATTATTCATATTTGTACAGGGCAAACGTTCAGAAAATAGATTATTAGTTATTCTAGACGTCTATAGGAGTGGTTCACGAAACAATATAATCGGTTTTGAAATACCAATTTTATGCCTAGCATTCCTACATAAACGTATTCAAATTTTTACAACCAAGTGCCCATGGTCTTCGTCTTGTTCTTTTGATTTACTTAAGTGCTCCAGATACGAAAATGTTTGCTCATAGCTAAAAGGGGTTTTGGGCTCCAGGATTCAGATGCCAAATAAGTTACAAGAGCTCGGCTGCCTATTCATGTGTGGTCAGTGGTCACCATGTAAACATTTTGGCATAACCGAGGGTTTTTCTCGAAATCTAGATCTACGATCTACAGTTTTCTCTGATACCTACCTAATGAAATAAAATTCACAAGTAGGTGAAGCAAAAAGCGAACAACTACATAAAGTACATATATGGGTAGTATTTTCAATCTCTCATTCCGAAAATGAGCCCAATCTTTGATGCGAAAGAAAAAAGAGGCACCAAAGACAAGCCCACAAATCTGCACGTCCTACCGTTCGGCTGGCCCTAATTAATAGAATGAAATAAAATTCACAAGTAGGTGAAGCAAAAAGCGAACAACTACATAAAGTACATATATGGGTAGTATTTTCAATTTCTCATTCCAAAAATGAGCCCAATCTTTGATGCGAAAGGAAAAAGAGGCACCACAGACAAGCCCACAAATCTGCACGTCCTACCGTTCGACTGGCCCTAATTAATAAGATTCGCGTAAACCCAAGGATAAGAACCTCTGAAACCTGTGAACCTAAAATAAGCGGGATCTCCCAGCTCGTTAGTTTGGTCAATACAATTTGGTCGCATTCTTTAATTAACGATCTCTCATGGTACCAGAGTTTGTGTGCTAAGCATCTTAGGATCATGTTTGTTTTTGAATTTCTTCTTGTGAGTGTGGACTGTTGGTCACGCACTTGAGCTACCAGGTCCGCTTTTAATTTCATATTTGAATGGAATCGCAATGAGTTGGCCCTGTTATTAGACATCTAACTAATTCACAGCAGCAATTTGTTTCTCATGTATGAATGTCATGCTCATGACATTCCCATGGAGTTTCGATGAATACGTTAGCTTGCTATGTAGGTACATATAATGTACTTTTGACTCCTTGTATTTTCATAAATAGGTATTACAAATTAAAGTAAATGTTCTCGATTTCCTTATACTTTATACAAATGAACGCAAAATAATGTAAAACTTCAATTTAGTCAAACATTACTTGAGAGCTCATCACTTCATTAGCCTTTAAGCCTTTGTTTACTTTCACATACTGCATAGGTACTGTACATATTTATAATTTAGGTACCCAAGGTACCCTGAAGTAATGCTTCGGTGGTGCCGGGGTGATTTTGTTAAAAAAAAAAAAAAAAAGGTACCCAAGGTAAGTCTTGGGAAGTAGTTTCAGAACCGTGATATGAAGGTAAAAAGGTAGGCTGTACCTAAGTTTAAAGTCTTACTTTTTTCTAGAAAAGAATAGATACTTTTAAAATAAATAAATAAAATGAAGTTTACTACAGCGCTTTTATTTACTTCACAGAAAAAAAAGAAGTTCATCTTGAAACTTCACTTTAGTTTAGATGCATTTTGAAATTCAAAAGATCTTTTATTTACTTCACAGAAAAAAAAGAAGTTCATCTTGAAACTTCACTTTAGTTTAGATGCATTTTGAAATTCAAAAGATAAAAAAAATATTATTTAAATAACAAATTTTCCTCTTCTGATAGCATTGGAGTGAACAAAAACGACGGATATTTTATCATAATTAAATGCAAGAGTTGAAGCTTTCTCAAGTGAAAAAGTGTAAAACTAAGAGTTGAGAAAAATAATAAAATAAAAACAATAATAAAAAAAGACTTTCCTAGTTTAAGATTACCTTGATTGAAAGTTTACTTCTCGACCGCCACTAAGGCGATCACTAGTCGCGTCATGACTTCTCAATATTCTACCAGTGTTCCATCATCTGAAACAGAAAGCAAAATACAAATGTCTATTAACAAAAATGTACAAACTATGACCACTTAACAATATATTTTTAAGTACGAACGTCCAATGATGTAGGTCATCATACAGTCATAGTTTGGTCCTAAGATCACATTATGATCAAATGACTAAGAAATGAGAATCATTATAAGATCACGTTACCAGATTGGACACCCAAAGAAAACTCAAGTTGCTCATTTTAGTGAGAGGAAAATATTCGTCAATGTTATAGAAATAAAGGAGATAGTGGTCTCATTTAAAATCAATCAGTAAGTAACATCCTAGCCTTCACTGAGGACCTATTGAAAGTAGATGAGATAACCCGATAACAATGGGAAAACCATTCCCACACATAAACTATACTGAAATAGCCTGCTGAGTGCTGAAAAGTATGCCTTAGTAAAAACTACTTCATGGCAGAATTACGGTCATCAAAGTTGTTCATGGAAAAGGGAAAGAAATAATAGAAAGTAAAAAAGGATAACATAGTAAACATCATATACCGCCACTAAGGCGATCACTAGTCGCGTCATGACTTCTCAATATTCTACCAGTGTTCCATCATCTGAAACAGAAAGCAAAATACAAAAAAATGTCTATTAACAAAAATGTACAAACTATGACCACTTAACAATATATTTTTAAGTACGAACGTCCAATGATATTTTCAATTTATAAATGTAGGTCATCATAGCGGGAAAATAAGAGCTGCTGTCCAGAAAATATCCAAACAATCTAAAGGTCCGTTCCCACCTGTCGTTCGAAAAGAATCGTGTCGTGCTAGTGGGAATACTCTCACGTAAATTAAATTGCCTACCGGACATTTGGGGGAAAAAATTAGATGAAACAATGGGACTTTTTTTGAAGGTTTGAGGAAACAATAGTCTTGGCCGACAAATATAAATAAGGTATCTTAAATAAAGGGATAAAAGATCACCATTTGATTTAAACACAACTTCACATACTAATAGCATAAGGGTTAACAAAATTACAATCATGTCTAACCTATGTGTTCATAGCATCTCATAGTGTTCTCCAGTTCCGAACGAAAGTAAACCTCTACACGACCATGAACTTCCATTACAACGCTCTACTCCATGTGATACTCATGTTATATCAGAGATGAAATTTTTATGCTTAAAAATATAAAACCGGAATTACTTGTAAAGCCGCGCCGGCCATAATAATAGATACCAAACACACTACAGGGTTTTTTGAAATCTTGTGGTAAATTGAATTCTATTGAAACCTAATACTTAGATACCAAACACACTACAGGGTGTTCAGAATCTCGTGGTAAATTGAATTCTATTGAAACCTAAGCCTCGCCAGCCTAGTTAGCTTGGTTGGTAGCGCGTCTGCCTTGTAACGATTTATTGGTTCAGAATCTCGTGGTAAATTGAATTCTATTGAAACCTAAGCCTCGCCAGCCTAGTTAGCTTGGTTGGTAGCGCGTCTGCCTTGTAATGATTTATTGTGACCGATCCAGGGCCAAGATGACCGGAGCGACAATTCGTGTTTAAACTCGGTTTAAGTTAAACTTTTAAATTAAGCACGAATTAAGCATTCTGATTTGTCGGAAAAAAGTTAATCAGATTGTTTAATCCAAGAGTTCAGCTCCAGATACGAAAATGTTTGCTCATAGCTAAAAGGGGTTTTGGGCTCCAGGATTCAGATGCCAAATAAGTTACAAGAGCTCGGCTGGCTATTCATGTGTGGTCAGTGGTCACCATGTAAACATTTTGGCATAACCGAGGGCTTTTCTCGAAATCTAGATCTTTTTTATTTATTTATTTACACGCTAAGCAACAAGGCCATGTGTGACACACATAAACTATACTGAAATAGCCTGCTGAGTGCTGAAAAGTATGCCTTAGTAAAAACTACTTCCTTCACCAAATCACCACCTATGTACTTCGAAACGCTCAAGAGTCAAGACACCACTCTCTGACGTTCTAGAAGCGTCTCATTCACTACTTGAAATTTCAAGTAATCAAGCAACTTCATTTGCTTTTTAAAGTGATATTTAATTTGCTTTTAAAAGTAGGAACCAACCGCTTTGGAGCCATTCAGCGGAATACACATGTATGGAAGTGAGGAACAAATTGCTGTTAATAGAGATAATCCGAACAAAGTAAACTGTACACAACTATTAAGCTGTAAGTACCAGGTAGACACTGAAACAATAAAATTACTACATGACCTCTGAGTTACTTTGACGGATTAGGTCAAGCAAAGAAATTGTACACACTCAAGACAACATGAAACAAATACATACGTTTAATACTCCTGGTATAAGATACTAAAAGTAAGAGAAACGAACACGAGATCCTGACCGGAACAAGAACCGTAGGTGTGGAGTGTGGATGTGATAAAGAAATTTTTGGACATTCACAGATAATGGAACTGTAAATAACATCATTATTGTTCCAAAAATTCTGATAATTTTTTTCCAAAATTTATTTCTTGCCCAGATTTACAAGCTTGGAATCGAGCCCAGATTTACAAGCTTGGAATCAAACCGAAAATAGATGGGTGCAATTTTCTTAATCAGATGAAATGTTTCTTCATTTTTTAATCGCCAAGTTTGATCAATATATGAGTTAAATACAGGGTTCTCATGACAGACCAGAATTTAGTGTGTTGGGTTTTATCGTGAAAGTTCCACAACAGTCGAAACATTTGTTTCGCAACATTAGCGCAACTGTTGCAAATGTTTCTGGTGTGCACAACACTGACAAGAGTACTTAAGTTACGACTTGCAACATATGAGCGTTGTCAAGTTGCTATCGAACCCTGTACTCTGGTCCAGGCTACGAAATGATATCACGTCTCTGTATCAACTTCTGATACCGTTTCCAAGAGACGGGACTCTGTGAGAGGGAATGTAATGTAGTGCATGACATACTGTTGCAAATGTTTCTGGTGTGCACAACACTGACAAGAGTACTTAAGTTACGACTTGCAACATATGAGCGTTGTCAAGTTGCTATCAAACCCTGTACTGTGCTGTGTCCTGGCTACGAAATGATATCACGTCTCTGTATCAACTTCTGATACCGTTTCCAAGAGACGGGACTCTGTGAGAGGGGAATGTAATGTAGTGCATGACAAGACAGGATAGGAGAAAGAAAGCCGTTCCAAGAACGAACCTTATCTGTCATAAAATTCGCTCCGTGCGGGAATCGAATCCGCGACCTGCTGCTCCAAGCTCACTAGGCTGGCTTTCATACTTTAAGAAGGACCCTATATATGTACTCTGTTATACATGTACAATATGAACACTATACAGCAGTATACACACAAGATGAAAGTCGACGGGAGAAAGGAGAACGTGAGAAGAGAGAGAAAGGCAATGGAAAGAAAGAGAGAGAAAAAGGAGGGAATAGATCAGTTGCGACAAGATGAAAGTCGACGGGAGAAAGGAGAACGTGAGAAGAGAGAGAAAGGCAATGGAAAGAAAGAGAGAGAAAAAGGAGTGTAATGTGTGGAAGATTCGTCTACGTGTTTTATCCCCGTACAGTCTCAACTTAGAAGTAAAGTCAAATAAAAGTCAAAACCTTTGAGTTGTAATGTGTGGAAGATTCGTCTACGTGTTTTATCCCCGTACAGTCTCAACCTAGAAGTAAAGTCAAATAAAAGTCAAAACCTTTGAGAAAGACAGGATAGGAGAAAGAAAGCCGTTCCAAGAACGAACCTTATCTGTCATAAAATTCGCTCCGTGCGGGAATCGAATCCGCGACCTACTGCTTACAAGGTAGACGTTCCCTCCAAGCTCACTAGGCTGGCTTTCATACTTTAAGAAGGACTCTATATGTACTCTGTTATACATGTAAGTGCGGGAATCGAATCCGCGACCTACTGCTTACAAGGTAGACGTTCCCTCCAAGCTCACTAGGCTGGCTTTCATACTTTAAGAAGGACCCTATATGTACTCTGTTATACATGTACAATATGAACATAAGCATAAAAAAACTCATTGGTATCTTTTCATGTGGGTCAAATAAAGTACCTAAGTAACCAAATGATTGACTTCATGCATGTAAGTAAGTACTTAAAGTAGGTAACTCCTGAGTCTTGATAGACGGAACTGTAACCTGTAAGTAACTGTTAAGTTCTTATAGTCCCGAAAGCGAAGAGAGAAAGAAGACAGGATAGGAGAAAGAAAGCCGTTCCAAGAACGAACCTTATCTGTCATAAAATTCGCTCCGTGCGGGAATCGAATCCGCGACCTACTGCTTACAAGGTAGACGTTCCCTCCAAGCTCACTAGGCTGGCTTTCATACTTTAAGAAGGACTCTATATGTACTCTGTTATACATGTAAAATATGAACACTATACAGCAGTATACACAGGGACCAGTGAGTCATATACCTCTCTCATCCCCTCAGACGCAGTCTCCCCTCAGTATCCCGTATTCCCCACAGAGACATGTGGTGTCTTTGTGCCACACTTCAAACTACTCGATGGAAGAAATGCGAAAAATGCAATATGTCTCATCATAATGTAATTATATTCAAAGAGAAGATGAACAAAGAGAGAGCAAGACCTCGGAGACCTTTTGAGGCGGAAACATAGCAAGACTTCAAAAAGGAAAGTTTCTGAATTTGTTTTACTAAGGGTCGTGTAGGTATAGGTAAAATAAAAAAAAACTCCCTACATTCATTATTAATCTAATATAATTATATGTAGGTACTAAGGCAATACTTATACCTATTGAGTATTGATCCAAGGTAGGTACATAGATATAATTGTTCATCATCCCATTCAGTTATTTTGCACAAACATTGGCTTTGTTATTTTTTACTGACGTCACGGCATACGCTCCCGTACGCGATGACGTCACATCAAATGTCCCGAGGAAAGCTCCCTCGCAGGCAACGCGTTAATGTGCTGGAAAAATGAGGACCAACGGAATTTTTCTTTTTCTTCTACGACTTCTAGATCCCGAGATAAATCGATTTAAAAATACCTGTAAATCTTGAACTCTGACGTCACGGCATACGCTCCCGTACGCGATGACGTCACATCAAATGTCCCGAGGAAAGCTCCCTCGCAGGCAACGCGTTAATCTGTTTGTGCGCATGCATTTCTGCGCAATTCATGTTTGTGCGCATACGTTTCTGCGCATCTCCTGAAGTCTGACGTCAGAGTTCAGGACTCTGACGGAAAATGAAAATTGAATTTTGGACCTTTTACAGTTATTTTTTCGGAGTTTTGATCTCAGATTTGTATTTTTCACAACTTTTTTTTTCATAGAAATCGACCTTTTAGTCATAAATTTTACCCAAATGCAACTGCTCCATTCTGGAACAAGATAAGAAGTACCATCGCATCGGGAAGGAAATAATTTAATACCCAAGTGAGAAACCGAGAAGAAGCAACATAATAGAAGGTATCTACTGAAGAATCAAAGGAGAAAGGAAGAAAAGATATGAGAAAAGAGGAAAATCACTGGAAGGAACAGAATAAGATATGAACGGAAGGATAATAGGGGAAATGCCAGGCTCCATTCTGGAACAAGATAAGAAGTACCATCGCATCGGGAAGGAAATAATTTAATACCCAAGTGAGAAACCGAGAAGAAGCAACATTATATATATAGAAGGTATCTACTGAAGAATCAAAGGAGAAAGGAAGAAAAGATATGAGAAAAGAGGAAAATTAATGAAGAATGATCTGGAAGGAACAGAATAAGATATGAACGGAAGGATAATAGGGGAAATGCCAGACCAGACTAGACGAACTCAAATTATAGGCAAGTAAAGAAGAAACAGAGACAGACAGACTAAAATGTTTTTTTACTTATCAATTGGGTGTGAGAGAATGTTTATTGTAAATTTAATTAACTGGTTATTATTCTTATTTAATATTTCCGCTGTTAACTTCGCTCCATATTGGCTTTGTTATTTTTTAGAAATCTAGACAGATAATAAAGGACTGGGTTCAGCCTCTCTAAATATTCCTTTATTTCTCAATTACCATGAGAAATATCAGTTTACATAAGTCTACTACTGTATTTCTGTAGGTAGGTATGTATTTTCTCTACGTCATAAGCACGAGTACAGATTTCCTGCAAAGACAAAGGTGCAGTAAGTAGAGAACAATGGGGGATTAGGATTGGAGACATCCAAATAAAAACCATATAGGATTGGCTTTGTTATTTTTTAGAAATCTAGACAGATAATAAAGGACTGGGTTCAGCCTCTCTAAATATTCCTTTATTTCTCAATTACCACGGGAAATATCAGTTTACATAAGTCTACTACTGTATTTCGGTAGGTAGGTATGTATTTTCTCTACGTCATAAGCACGAGTACAGATTTCCTGCAAAGACAAAGGTGCAGTAAGTAGAAAACAATGGGGGATTAGGATTGGAGACATAGTTCTGTTATGTTTCCGTTCGTAATAAAAGACAAGGAGAATGGCGAGGCTTTTGTAAAGCTTTGAAAACAAAATAGCAAACGGAGAAAAGCCCTCAGGAATGCAGAACATATCGAATAACATAGACGAAACAAAGTCCAGCTATAGACTTTATAGGAAATACTAGTTCTAGCTAAGTTCAAGTATTGTCATCTAGATTCTAGAAGAAGGGAAAAATCCAAGAGGGACCGAAAAGGAGTGTAATAAGAGAGACTGCTAAACTTCTAAGGATATATCGAATAACATAGACGAAACAAAGTCCAGCTATAGACTTTATAGGAAATACTAGTTCTAGCTAAGTTCAAGTATTGTCATCTAGAAGAAGGGAAAAATCCAAGAGGGACCGAAAAGGAGTGTAATAAGAGAGACTGCTAAACTTCTAAGGAAAAAAGAGAAAGGAAAGAAGAAATGAAAATCAAAACAAAGGAGAGAGGGAGAGAAATGGGTGAAGTTAAAAGGTTTATATTGCAAAGAACAATGTTGTTTAGGCTTCTGTTTTTATAGTAGTTCAAACTTGAGAATACAATAGGAAAATAAAAGGTCATTAGCTCCCCATTCAAACAAAATAAAAAAGAGTCGAGTATTTTAAGGTAACTGATAATACGGTACTCGTTTAGGCTTCTGTTTTTATAGTAGTTCAAACTTGAGAATACAATAGGAAAATAAAAGGTCATTAGCTCCCCATTCAAACAAAATAAACAAGAGTCGAGTATTTTAAGGTAACTGATAATACGGTACTTCATAAATCTTTTGAATTTTTTTCCTTTCTTTCAAATTTCAACATCAAAATAAATGCATCTACCCCTCTTCTTACCCTTACCTGTGATTTTGAATGAAGTGAGAATTTTTGTAGAGAACATTTCAAATCTTTCTCACAAATTGTGATGTGCGTCACAATATAACCTAATGATTCAACTTAAAAGGTTCATATTTTATGGCTCCCTCGTTGAGTAAAAAGGAGGAAACACAAATTATATATTCACACCGGGATAGTGAAAAAATCATTTAGATTACACAAATACCAAACATTTTTTCCTCTTTTTTAAAAGAAATTATATATTCACACCGGGATAGTGAAAAAATCATTTAGATTACACAAATACCAAACATTTTTTCCTCTTTTTTAAAAGAAAAAAAATTGTTTGGGACAAAATAATAAAATTAGATCAAGATCAAAGATAACATGGGCACAGACCTACGTGCATTGTTTTTTGATCTCAATGACGATTACTTGAGCCTTCCTACATTCTTGAAATGGTTTTTTACACGAATCCGAGTGTTGTTAGGGATTACATTATTTAAATAGGGTCCTAAGACCTGCATTTATGATCTTCCTATCTTGGTACTTATAAAATCCCTATGTACTCTATGGTTAATGAGAACAATGAGAGATTTTTGAGCATCCTAAAAGGTTGGGTTGTTTGGAATGGTGGGTTGTTAGGGATTACATTATTTAAATAGGGTCCTAAGACCTGCATTTATGATCTTCCTATCTTGGTACTTATAAAATCCCTATGTACTGTATGGTTAATGAGAACAATGAGAGATTTTTGAGCATCCTAAAAGTTTGGGTTGTTTGGAATGGTGAACGGACGGACCCTTGGATCTCAAGTTAACTACACATTGCAAAATCCATTTGTTTTGAATTGTCATTCAAATGACTGGAGGAATAAATTATTTAAGTAGGTAGAATATGAAATGAAAAAGCTCAAGTAACAAATGAAGAAGCCTAACTAACTATCAAGTAACAAATGAAGCGGACCCTTGGATCTCAAGTTAACTACACATTGCAAAATCCATTTGTTTTGAATTGTCATTCAAATGACTGGAGGAATAAATTATTTAGGTAGAATATGAAATGAAAAAGCTTAAGTAACAAATGAAAAAGCCTAACTAACTAACAAGAACAAGGCATGATAACATCAATGATCTTACCCATTAACATGGTCTAGGTAGAATATGAAATGAAAAAGCTCAAGTAACAAATGAAGAAGCCTAACTAACTATCAAGTAACAAATGAAGAAGCCTAACTAACTAACTAACTAACAAGAACAAGGCATGATAACATCAATGATCTTACCCATTAACATGGTCTAACAACTTTCTTAAAAAATATCATTTATTCTAAATATGCAAGAACCAATAATATCATGGTCAAGCTGCCTGCTTAGGTAGGTATTCCATGATAGCATCCAAATTCAAATGATAACAATGGAAATGTTTAACTAGTACCTAATACTGTGTTTATAATAAAGCATAAAGCACAGCAAGTGCTCTAATGTACATAGCTAGAAGAGTGGGTGAGTAGTAAGCAAAGCTTCCAAGTAACTTTTAAAGAAAATAATTTCTGGCAAAATCCAAAGAGTACATGGCTAAGCCAAGAGGATAACAACATGAGTAGGTAGGTACCTATCTGTACTGGAACCAATAATATCATGGTCAAGCTGCCTGCTTAGGTAGGTATTCCATGATAGCATCCAAATTCAAATGATAACAATGGAAATGTTTAACTAATACCTAATACCGACTCAACACTAAACTTTAGGAAAGTACAAGGTACTTAGTAAGAAAATTGGAAAGACCTCAAGGGTATAGAAGGGATGGTCAAGCTGCCTGCTTAGGTAGGTATTCCATGATAGCATCCAAATTCAAATGATAACAATGGAAATGTTTAACTAGTACCTAATACCGACTTAACACTAAACTTTAGGAAAGTACAAGGTACTTAGTAAGAAAATTGGAAAGACCTCAAGGGTATAGAAGGAAAAGATATGTAAGTATATAGAATTAACAGACCCACCTTTGCTTCCAGTAATGACAGGAACATTCCTAGGTCTAGACCTGATGTCAAAAATCACAGGTCTCTGTACCCAGGGAACGAAAAAGTGAGTGCCTTCTCCTACCACAGCATTTTTGATTCCTGTGAATCTGTCGAAAATGACAGCTCTATGTCCTCCATCCACTGAAACAAACACAGATCGTTTATTAAGATAACTATTAAATGTAATTATTTAGTAAATAGTCTGATTTGTTAAAATACCATCCCCCCCTAACTTTTTTGAATGCTTTTATTTAGTGTACTTTACAAGGACAGCAATTATATATGTAAAGAAAATACAAATTTTCGACTTTTGAAAAAATTTGAAAAGACGCGGTTGAATTTCTTGGTAGTAGTCCAAAGAAGAATAAAAAATTCAAAAATAACTCCTGCCGCTAGCGGCAAAATTCATCGCAAGAAAAAAATCGCTTGGTTGCCGCGCGGCAGCCGCAAAATAAAAATCGTGCGGTTTTGGTGTGTCTAGGCCTTAACTTTTTTGAATGCTTTTATTTAGTGTACTTTACAAGGACAGCAATTATAGGCGAAATTCATCGCAAGAAAAAAATCGCTTGGTTGCCGCGCGGCAGCCGCAAAATAAAAACCGTGCGGTTTTGGTGTGTCTAGGCCATTATATATGTATGATATTTTCCATCAGTGTATCCACAGGCTGGGTATAAATCTTACCATTGTAAAGTGCAGAATTGACAACTCCTCCAACCAATGCTACACCCAGACCTATTTGTCCAATTCTGTTGAAAATTGTTGCAGCCATTTTGTTACCTGAAAATAAATTGTTTTATATGAATAATTTTCAGACAGTAGATTACATGAAGTACCAACACATTTATGAGAGAGGATAAAAACAAAATTTTCTTTCAGAGACCACTTTGAAAAAAGGAAACTTTGTTGATGAAAATAGGCCTGACTGTTGGTGGAGACTGCCTGGAAACTACTGGTCGAGTATTCCAGGCCACTTGCCTGATTGATATAATGAGACAAGTAGATTACATGAAGTACCAACACATTTATGAGAGAGGATAAAAACAAAATTTTCTTTCAGAGACCACCTTGAAAAAAGGAAACTTTGATGAAAAACTACAAACCTTCAGGGAATGTGACAACTAGGTATCTTGACAGCAAACAGCTACACTTCTCAAGTAATACCTAACATTCTTTTTAGTATTGAAATGGACTTTAATTCTTCCAAAACAGTAACCTTCTATGGGGCACACTGTCTCAATAGTTTCATCCAACTACCTAGGTAGGTACTTGTAGTCTTTTCTTGCACACCATTGTGCTTTTCTAGCATATTCTCTAAAATTGTGGAGGCACCTTGAGATAGAGGTCTTATCGTCTCACAATTGAAGAGAGAAGTCTCCATTGATGAAAAACACCCCACAGGCTATTGCTAAACCAAAACCAAATGGTTTGATAGGTTTTTCAACAGTGTAAAAGGTTTATCTGGTAGTGACAATCACTCCAAAATATTATGGATTTGATAACTTTCCCCTATAAATGGACTGCTGGAGTAATGAATGTAATGATATAAAATTGAACAAAAACGCTCAAAATTTCATTGGCCTTTTAGTCAATACCTATAATAATTGGGTGCAAAATCGTCACACTTACATAGTTCATTACAATGATGTTCCCACGTTAAGTTTCTGGCCCTATAAATGGACTGCTGGAGTAATGAATGTAATGATATAAAATTGAACAAAAACGCTCAAAATTTCATTGGCCTTTTAGTCAATACAAAATCGTCACACTTACATAGTTCATTACAATGATGTTCCCACGTTAAGTTTCTGAAAAAGTTGAGCATACTTTTAAGCAGAGGATCTGTGTACAACGAAAGCTCTTTCTTTCTACATGATAAGCTCGGAAAAATTCGGAAAATCAATATGGTGGTGTACAACCCTATTCAAAGCTCCAAAGGGAACTTTACCCTTGCTTTTATCACGAAAATTAAACTTATTTCTTGATAAGCAGATTTTTTTTATTATTATTTAAATTCACATTAGAGCACTAGATATGTAATAAGGTAAATAATTAAAATTGGGCATTTTCATTTTCAGTAGAGATAAAAACATCCCGGAATTATTTACTTATCAGAGCTTTCAACAAATCATACAGGAAGGCATGTTTTCTTGGACATTATCAAACAGGATTGTTGTATTTTTATCGTTATCACATCAAATAAACCCTAGGTAAAGAAATGAACAACATACTTACAATTATTTTAAAAGGTAATCCAATACAGCCAGTAATTAATTATTAATCCAACAAAAATAAAAACTGGAAAATTAATTTTTTCACAAAAAAATTTAACGCTCACTTACTTCTCGTCAGAACAAAGTATGACAGTCAAACAGAAATAAAATTAACAAAGGTAAAAAGGCCTTGATTGTGACTGGTGCTGTTTGGAGAAAAACGCATCTTTAGGCCAAAAATAATTGCTGAAAACAGGTTTATGTATGTACGTAGGTATGATGACTACAATCACAAACAAAATTACTAGGGGCCTAGGGACCAGAATATGATACCTAATAACGCTCAATCCACACCTCAGCACAGTCAAAACAACACTAGCGCTCGGCTTCGTCTTGTGTTTGGATTTTGAAATCACAAATCACCCTCACGATACACTTCCCCTCCCTGGAGTAACGACCGCACGGATGCTGCTTCTTCTAAAATTTCAGGCCCGGTTGCATGGTCCCCCGACCGGTCCCACTTGTTCGAAAAAAAACAAGCTGGGTCCGTCCCTCCGAGAATTTTTTAGCCCGTAGTTCATTCGATCGTGGTTAAAGAATACCTAGTGTTGGGAATAATCGATTATTTCACATAATCGATTATCAATAATCGATTATGAAAAATAATCGATTATTCTAATACGTGGAAAAGTCATGAGAAAAGTGCCTTACCAAGGGGGGGAGGGGGGGCACTTCTTGTACTTTTAGCAAATAATCGATTAATCGATTATTAATCGATTAATAATCGATTATTCTAATACGTGGAAAAGTCATGAGAAAAGTGCCTTACCAAGGGGGAAGGGGGGGCACTTCTTGTACTTTTAGCAAATTCAACCAGTTAAGACCAGTTAAGTCTGATGACTAATGATAACTGAACTAAGAGCTAAATAATAGCTCATCTATTGAGGGTGTCACAAATGTCATGAGAATGATGCTGACTGGTGACTGGCGGGTTGTGTTTGTGCTTTGTGGGCATACGTTTCTGCGCAGTTTTTTCTGCTCCTCCGCTAGCGCGCTTGCATTATAACGCTACCTAACGGACGAAAAAAACAACTGCGTAAAGTCTGACGTCATACATATTTGCACTCTTTCATTAGAACGGAAAATAAAAATTGAATTTTCGACCTTTTAAAGTTATTTTTACGGAGTTTTGACCTTAGATTTGGATTTTTTTCCCAACTTTTTACATAGGAATTGACCATTTATTAATAATTTTTACCCATTTGCAACTGCTCCATTGGCAAAAATACCAAAATGTGATTTTCCGATTATTTTTCATAATCGATTATACTTTCGATTATTTTTTATAATCGATTACGATTACGATTATCAATAATAATCGATTAATCGATTATCATAATCGATTATTCCCAACACTAAGAATACCTATGTACCTACCTAATTTGTTCAATATTCAGTTTATTATCATTCTTGATTTGATTTTACTTTCATGTAATGATTTAAAATCAAGACTAGAGCCCGTTCTCCCTTTATTTCCAATATAATGTTTAAGTCACCCATCCATTCATTGGCCTTGCTCGGCGTAGCTTAACATAGGTGACGCTAAAACCGGTCTTAAATGATCGACTGAAGTCTGAAGTGTTATCTAAAACTTTCTCGCTTCGAGTTCATAGGTGGTCGCGACAAATTTCGAGATCAGAGCTCTTTTGTGTGAGAAAATGTGAAAAAAATCCCCCAAAAACCAGTTTTTTATTTATACCCTGTTTATACTGCCAGAATGAGACTGAAAAGTCCCTTTACTCCCGCAGTCTAAATAAGATCTTATGTATTTGGTACAAAATTGGTGTACTTATAGCGCAATTTCATGTTTGTGCGCATACGTTTCTGCGCATCTCCTGAAGTCTGACGTCAGAGTTCAGGACTCTGGCGGAAAATAAAAATTGAATTTTGGACCTTTTACAGTTATTTTTTCGGAGTTTGACCTCAGATTTGTATTTTTCACAACATAGAAGGGAAAGATATGTATATAGAATTATAGACAGGTTTTACCTACCTATACTTAAGTCTGATTGACTGAAAAAAATTGTCCATTGTCCATTGTCCTAATCAAGCAACTTCATTTGCTTTTTAAAGTGATATTTAATTTGCTTTTAAAAGTAGGAACCAACCGCTTTGGAGCCATTCAGCGGAATACACATGTATGGAAGTGAGGAACAAATTGCTGTTAATAGAGATAATCCGAACAAAGTAAACTGTACACAACTATTAAGCTGTAAGTACCAGGTAGACACTGAAACAATAAAATTACTACATGACCTCTGAGTTACTTTGACGGATTAGGTCAAGCAAAGAAATTGTACACACTCAAGACAACATGAAACAAATACATACGTTTAATACTCCTGGTATAAGATACTAAAAGTAAGAGAAACGAACACGAGATCCTGACCGGAACAAGAACCGTAGGTGTGGAGTGTGGATGTGATAAAGACTTACTTCTCGTCAGAACAAAGTATGACAGTCAAACAGAAATAAAATTAACAAAGGTAAAAAGGCCTTGATTGTGACTGGTGCTGTTTGAAGAAAAACGCATCTTTAGGCCAAAAATAATTGCTGAAAACAGGTTTATGTATGTACGTAGGTATGATGACTACCATCACAAACAAAATTACTAGGGGCCTAGGGACCAGAATATGATACATACTAAACAAATGATACTTGATACGAGTACCTATGACTAACAGTCCCGCAATTCTAAGGTGAACAATCGAGATTTTAACGAATTTCATGAAATATCATAGAAAAGTCTCATGTGATCCTACAATGGGAGCTCTAATCCTTAAATTCAATTATCCCCAGAATAATATACTCGCCCGTCTTGACCCCATACTCCTAATGTGTATTATTTATTTGATTGCTATGGTTACTCTCTATCTCTATGTGTGACCGCGAAGCGTAGGGTTATCTCCAACATGTGCTTATGATCACCCTTTTCCTTTAATTCTTCTCTAATGAGATTCCATCGGTTGTGACTGTGACTAGCCAGCCGGGCGGTATCTTTTATCCTACGACCTACACTGTGTCTATTTGAACCCTGGATCCTGTAATGATCACCCTTTTCCTTTAATTCTTCTCTAATGAGATTCCATCGGTTGTGACTGTGACTAGCCAGCCGGGCGGTATCTTTTATCCTACACTGTGTCTATTTGAACCCTGGGTCCTGTAATGAGATTCCACTACAATACACACATCTGATTCCAATAAGTTTGTATCTATCCTACCAACTTTGGTTCAATTTAGTTAAGAAATTCTACAATTAAGTAAACATGATTAACTATTCCATTGCAATTGTTATAGATCAGGATAGAGTTGTAAACATAACGACGGCGACAAAAGGTTATACCTACAACTACAAATTTCTACAATTAAAACTGACTAAAAAAATGTCCAATTTTCCCTTGAAAAAACTCATCAAACAAAATTGCCACTAAAAATATAAAAGAGACAATGTGTCATTTCGATTTTTTCATTTCGCACCGTTTGCTTTGCATCGCGCTTAATTCTTGGAAAAGCCAAATACCTATGTAGCTCGCTTAATGCAAAATCCAAAACGCGGGGGTTATTTCAGTAGGTACCTACGTAGTTAAGCACCTAATTTGCACTATTGTTGAATTTAATGGACGTGGAATGAGTTCAATTTATTACGCAGACATTTTGCATTGCAGGAGAGTACAGGGAGGGGTAGGGGAAAATACATACATACAATTAATTACAATTTAATAATAATAATCTTTTATGAAAGTGTTTGAAAAAGTGTAATATCTTTATCCAAGCATAAAAAAACTCATTGGTATCTTTTCATGTGGGTCAAATAAAGTACCTACTTAAGTAACCAAATGATTGACTTCATGCATGTAAGTAAGGTAGGTAACTCCTGAGTCTTGATAGACGGAACTGTAACCTGTAACTGTTAAGTTCTTATAGTCCCGAAAGCGAAGAGAGAAAGAAGACAGGATCAGACAGACACCGAAGCGAATACAATAGTCCGTCCCTTATACCTTTTTTATTACTATTGTAATAATAAAGGAAGGACAGACTAAAAAACAATACCTACTTTAAAATATATATTTTAAATACCTACTTTCATTACTAGTATAGCTCCGCTATAAGTACTGTATAGTAATAGAAAGTAAAAAAAAATGTACCGTATATGTAGTACCTAATGTAATGGGAACACTCTTTGATTTTGTAATTAATTGCCTTGTTTAAGGCGTAAAGTACCCATAATATTTTTTAAAAAAAGGTACATTGCCTACAGGAAATTTGGAAGAAAATTGGATGAAACTCACAAGTGGGAACGGGGAGGGTAGAGCGTAGAGGTTTTGAGTAGATACCTATTATGTCGAAAATATTTTTTATCAAAAAAGTCAGGTCCAAGTTTCAATTCCACGGTTTTACATTTAGTTTGTCTGTCTGTTCCACAAGAACCCACCAAATGTTGGTTCTTTCTTTAGCACAATTTACTGACGAGTTATCAAGCGCCATTGGACATTGAAGCCCCTTATGGCCCGTTCCCACGTGTCGTTCGAAAAAAAAAATCGTGTCGTGCGTAGTGGGAACAGTCTTTTATAAATGATATTTATACAGCTACAGAACATTCGAAATTAAAATCGGATGAGATTCACGACAAGTGGTAATATGCCTTTAGAAGACCTTTTTTCGGGGGAGCTCTACATTTTACTACTAGTCTGTCACGACCTGCACACTATCATTTAGACCTGACAGGTACGGCTGAAAAGTTCCGCCTGTCGGGTCTACCCTATACTTGATGAGCACATCACACGATATTAGGTAGACTTGACTGGTGGACCTGATCAGGTTTCGATTCGTTTTTGTTAAGCTACGCCGAGCAAGACCACTAAATGGATGAGTGACATGAACGGCCATGCCTTAAGGATTTACTAGCAGAAATCCGGAGCGAAGCGACGGGTTTCGGCAAGTTGATAATAAAAATAAAAACATCTTCATATGTATGGAATAATAATTATTATTTTATTTAACATCTGACGTATCATGTAATACCTACAAACACCATTATAAATAAACTAAAATGAAAGGTATTCAGATTATTGATTAACAAAGAATTACATCTTGGAATAAATTTTTAATTTCACACATTACCAATTGCCTTCATATCAAGCTAGAGGGGATTGAAAAAATATTTTCGGACTCAGCTTTTAAGAAAAGCAATTCGAAAAAGTTATTTATTTATGTTCTTAAGAAGCAATTCGAAAAAGTAATTTATTCATGTTCTTTGAAAAAATCTTGGTCCTCTATTGCACGGAATAACGGGATTTGTACCTACAAACACCATTATAAATAAACTAAAATGAAAGGTATTCAGATTATTGATTAACAAAGAATTACATCTTGGAATAAATTTTCAATTTCACACATTACCAATTGCCTTCATATCAAGCTGGAGGGGATTGAAAAAATATTTTCGGACTCAGCTTTTAAGAAAAGCAATTCGAAAAAGTAATTTATTCATGGTCTTGGAAAAAATCTTGGTTCTCTATTGTACGGTATAACGGGATCGGAATCATCTTTTATTTCATTCAGCAGATTGAGCTATCCATTGAAAGTTAAATGCAAAGGTAGGATGACTCAAAACTCATTACTAGGTACTTACTAGCCGTATGAAGCAGGCAACATGACACACTAATCAATGAAAACTAAATCTTATAGAAATATAATGAAAACCTACTCGCTCGTATTTATTCGAAGTGGTTCAGAGCGAAATTGAGGTTCATAAATTCGCGGGAGCCTTAAGCTGCTTATGATGGCTAGCTTCTGCAAAGACGAGCCAACATTTTCATCTATACACATTTTTTGGTAGAAATGGCTTCAGTAGTCTGTGTTTTTGAACTTTCTAACCAATGCCATCAGCAGGCAACATGACACACTAATCAATGAAAACTAAATCTTATAGAAATATAATGAAAACCTACTCGCTCGTATTTATTCGAAGTGGTTTAGAGCTAAATTGAGGTTCATAAATTCGCGGGCGCCTTAAGCTGCTCATGATGACTAGCTTCTGCAAAGACGAGCCAACATTTTCATCTATACACATTTTTTGGTAGAAATGGCTTCAGTAGTCTGTGTTTTGAACTTTCTAACCAATGCCATCTGTTCATATTCTAGCCTCTAGTCAGTTCACTCCATTCATTGGGGAGTTGGCACATTGAAGAGAATGTTGTTACCGGATGGTAAATAGGAGACCTGTCTGGATCTAGAGAGTTGATAGGCAATACTCTCGGCAGCCTCTATTCTTCTCAGTTCAACCAAACCTGGATGAGGACAGAAGAATGTTTGTTAGTGACAGTCAAACAAGAGTAAAAGATTCCAGAGAAGAAGAGATAGGATCTACAGATTAATAAGTACCTATGTTGTGTGAGAACCATCAGCACCTATGCGTTGGCCATCTGTCCAAAGCAAACAATCTTATTGGTGGACAAGCCCTCAGCTCTGTGAGTCAATAAGAGTTGATGACATTTCTTAAACGTCCACTTCTTTTGGACAGACAACTAGCAACTTCCTATTTCAATAAAACCATTCTCTCTCTACAGCTGTTGCAAAAATAGGTCACAAATAATTGAAATTTTTAGACCCTAGTAGAAGCAGGATCTTCTGGATGGTAGGATATTGTGATAACAATCAGTCTAGGTTAGGTTAGGGAGGAAAAGTATGCCCTCAAAAGTTCAAAGTTGGTAAGTAATTAAGAGTTGATGACATTTCTTAAACGTCCACTTCTTTTGGACAGACAACTAGCAACTTCCTATTTCAATAAAACCATTCTCTCTCTACGGCTGTTGCAAAAATAGGTAACAAATAATTGAAATTTTTAGACCCTAGTAGAACCAGGATCTTCTGGATGGTAGGATATTGTGATAACAACCAGTCTAGGTTAGGTTAGGGAGGAAAAGTATGCCCTCAAAAGTTCAAAGTTGGTAAATAAAGACACTAACCATCACCAGCCTCAGTAAGAGATTTGGAAATCAGTTGAGCTGCTTGGGCATCTCCCTCGGCAGATATGATGGCAGCCTGCTTGGACTGTTCTGCTTTCTCCACAAGGAACCTTGCTTTCTCCGCTTCTTGCTGGGCTACTTGCTTCAACTCGACAGCCTGAGTGAACTCTTTACCAAATGTGAGGTGAGTCTGAAAACCCATTGGAGTGGTCAATTAGTATTGGATAGCAATAAGCTGTACAGTAAACCTACCTTGGTGGTGGAATGGTTGTAGTGTGCTATGCTAATGGTAAGCAGGATGGTACATTTTTGATTTCCAAACAAAATATGGTATTTTATGATTATGGAATATATTTTTTCCCCCCTGGAGAACCTGGACATGAGTTCAACACCCAGATAAGGCCTATAATTTTATTTGACCAGTTCTAGGCTAGAACTAGAAATACTAGAATAGATTGGTTTGACTTTTACACTTATGACTACATAGGTTGTATGTATATGCATGAATATGTACTATGTAAAGATTGTAAAGCATTTGTGATCAATTTCTTGTAGGCCAGATAAGGCCTATAATTTTATTTGACCAGTTCTAGGCTAGAACTAGAAATACTAGAATAGATTGGTTTGACTTTTACACTTATGACCACCTACATAGGTTGTAAGTATATACATGAATATGTACTATGTAAAGATTGTAAAGCATTTGTGATCAATTTCTTGTAGACTTACAATAGAAATATCATCCAAAATGACACCAAATCGTTTGGCTCTCTCTGTAAGATCCTCATTAACTTTCTGGGACACAAGTTCTCGCTGTGTGATCAGCTCACTAGCATCAAACTGAGCAACAACAGCTTTCAGCACTTCTGTGGTGATTGATGGCAAGACTCTTTCATCATAGTCAACTCCCAGCATCGAAAAGATTTTGGGTAGTTGATTAGATATTGACCCTTTTTTAAACAATAGAGTAGGTATCAAAACTCTGAAAATTTTTGATTCTATTATAAGCAATACACTGAAAGTAACAAGTGGAAGGTGTTTATAATAAAGCATAAAGCACAGCAAGTGCTCTAATGTACATAGCTAGAAGAGTGGGTGAGTAGTAAGCAAATCTTCCAAGTAATTTTAAAGAAAATAATTTCTGGCAAAATCCAAAGAGTACATGGCTAAGCCAAGAAGATAACAACATGAGTAGGTAGGTACCTATCTGTACTTTATTAATTATGTAGGCACAAAACAACAACTTTATTCTTCAATCTAACCTCACACAGTATCCATCTCAGACCCACCTTTGCTTCCAGTAATGACAGGAACATTCCTAGGTCTAGACCTGATGTCAAAAATCACAGGTCTCTGTACCCAGGGAACAAAAAAGTGAGTACCTTCTCCTACCACAGCATTTTTGATTCCTGTAAATCTGTCAAAAATGACAGCTCTATGCCCTCCATCCACTGAAACAAACACAGATTGTTTATTAAGATAACTATTAAATGTAATTATTTAGTAAATAGTCTGATTTGTTAAAATACCATCCCCCCCTAAAGGCCTAGACACACCAAAAAACCGCTGAGTATTACAACCCATGTTTATATGAGAGCTGACACACCAAAACCGCTGAGGTTTCCCGCACGGCGACCGCTGTGGTTTCCGAGACCTAACCTCAAACTTCGATTTCTTCAAAGGCAATCAAGCCAGAAATGCCGTGCGGTTTTGCGTTCTTTTTTGTTTGTTTACATTTTTTGTTCCATAGAGGAAAAGCATTTCTTTGGGTATCCCGGGACTTTTCAAATTTGTTGAAAGTTGGAAAGTTTCCAAGACTCTATGTTCATCAAGCCCCAGCTGAATTGGTATGCATCCACTAGGAATTGGTCCATAGTATTAATTATTATCAAAATTTCAAGGGATAAAGAAAATACAAATTTTCGACTTTTGAAAAAATTTGAAAAGACGCGGTTGAATTTCTTGGTAGTAGTCCAAAGAAGAATAAAAAATAGTATCTTGACAGCAAACAGCTACACTTCTCAAGTAATACCTAACATTCTTTTTAGTATTGAAATGGACTTTAATTCTTCCAAAACAGTAACCTTCTATGGGGCACACTGTCTCAATAGTTTCATCCAACTACCTAGGTAGGTACTTGTAGTCTTTTCTTGCACACCATTGTGCATTATGCAATCCCACATTATCCCAAGATAAGACCCAAGAAATAAATCTTCATTGAAAGGAGATGCAGATAGTGACAAAGGGTCAATCTGTATGTGAGGCATTAATAAGGGCTAGGATAGAGCTTACCAGATTAGATTTATGTATTGTATTGGGAAACTTCAAACCTTTTGATAGTTTGGACTCGATGAAGACTTCTTACTTGCAACCTCAATCAGTAAGTACCTACAGGTGTCTATAGTTAGCACTTAGCTGTGGGTTGACGGGCCTGCCTTCTAAGCGAGTAAGCGCTAGGTCGCGGGTTCGATTCCCGCCCGGGGCGGAATTTATCCTAAAATACATATAATTATAAAGTTTGCCCGGCTGGCTTTCTCCTATCCTGTCTTCCTTCTCTCTTCCATTTCGCGACATCTCATCTGCAGTTACAGTTCCTACTATCAAATCTCTTGGACAAAAGATTTTACTGAATCTTTACATGCAGGGAAATTTTCAGTGACCCTTTTTGTTATAATTTGAAATTGTTCTTTCAAAAGTTCTAGACATTTTTTCTTTTCATCTTTATCCTCTTCAAGTTCATCTGTGCATACTTCACCGTTTTCTTTTTCAATATTCTCAGGAACTTCTGGTACACAAATTTCACCATGGATTATGCTAGTCAGTCAAGGGGGTAACACTAGAGTGAACTTGTAATTTTTACACCAGTTGCTGTATTCATTCTAATGAGGCCAGTGGCAATGAAGTACAATTTCCTTTTAGTTTCTTCATCCTTGAATGGCAGGAATTGCTTTGATGACAAATTAAACTTTGTCACTACAGCAAATGTCACTACAGCAAACTGATATTTGCAAGGATACCATCATATTATCCAACTTGACAGGAGCAGTGACCAACCTCAGAATTGACGAAATAGAAAAACGTCTCTCAAGCTACACAACAATGTTCCAATGTTTATTGGTTCACACTTAAAGAGAAAAAAACACAAGACTTCACTAGTGACTACTAGGAAATAGAAAAAACGTTTCTCATAAAGGCTACACAAACACAATACTTAGTTTCTTCCTAGAAAGTAAAACAGTTAAAATGAGAAATGAGATGTTGGAAAATCTCAACTTGGAAGATCTTTTGTAACTTCAACTTTGGATCGGAATCGGAAACTTATTTTAAAGTTTTCATAACCTCACAAATGATTGAAATGATAGAAAATTTCCCGTTTCCCCCCAAAGTCAAATGAAAATCCCACGCGAGACGAAAATTCCCTGACAAATGAGCTCCCCATTCACAAGTGAGTTGGGTTTTGAAATCTCGCCTGCTGGAAAGTTGTCAAAGATAAAGTTGAAAAAAATTTGAGGTTAGAAAAAGTTCATGCAAGTAGTGTTGCCAGATGTAGATGACTAGCCGTATTTTTTTGTTGATCAATTTTTTTTTCTTTTTCGCAGGTTGGCTACTTGTATTTCAAGATCGATAATTTTTATCGATACTTCAAGATCGATAATTGGCTGTTCCACAAAATCGAAAAAGTATACAAATACAATACAAAACAAAAGTTGTTAATTCTTAATAAAAAAAAAAAGCAATAAGCACTTGCAAGTTCTTTTTAAACCAATCTAAACAAAATAATATGACCTCATGCATAAATGTAGAGGATTTGTCTACTAGGCCCATCCTTACATTTTCCTACAAAATCACTGTATCTACAGTTTGTACTAACCTGGGGTCTGAGGCCCTGTGTTCTGCTGATAGCCAGGGGACTGTGCTGTGCCTGCAGCACTCGGACTCAGAGTGGCAGGGTACGGGGTTTGTGTACTGTAGGATGCAAGAGGAGAGAAAGATCTCAGTGCTATCTCCAAGCAGTATTCTAGCAGAGATTTACCTGGACACACAAAACTTAAATACAGGTAAGTCCAGTAGAGTAGACTATTTTTGGGGAAAATTTAATAGGTTAGACCTTGCTTTTGTATCTCACAATAACAACTATCTAAATAAATTCTAGTTGTGGGTTTCACCAACTTTCTTTCCAGCCCCTAGTAGTGCTGTCAAGCCTTTACAAATGAAATGAACCTTAAGAGAGTATTAACAGACCTACGTATCTCAAGATACTAGAGTTGGAGACTAAGTACCTGGTAGGTAATTTTGGTATAAATTTGATTTTTTTATAGGAAAAGCTCGCGCGCCCCCCTGATTTGTCTCTACGCCCCCCCAGTTTGAGAACCTCTGCTATAGAGGGTCTCTATCATTTTCATAAGTTTGGTTTTATAGACGACTACGCGCTACTAAAAGTCACGTGACTACGCCTTACTGATTACTGAGGATGAGGACTGAGCTTACTGATTAACGGGACATGTGCTCTTGAGTCTCTTGACAATATTAATTTCCTACCATTAATGTCATTAGAACAAAGTTGAAGCTACGAGTATTTTGTTTTTCAGAGACCATTTTCTCGTAAGCTTAGTCAAGATTAGACGAGCCATTGCTTAGTCAACAGACGGACCATTTAATGATTTAATGAAGATTCTCAGGAACTTCTGGTACACAAATTTCACCATGGATTATGCTAGAGTCAGTCAAGGGGGTAACACTAGAGTGAACTTGTAATTTTTATACCAGTTGCTGTATTCATTCTAATGAGGCCAGTGGCAATGAAGTACAATTTCCTTTTAGTTTCTTCAACCTGGACCACCAGGATGTTGACCTGGACCACCAGGATGTTGACCTGGACCACCAGGATGTTGATTAGGACCTCCAGTATGTTGACCTGGGGCTCCAGGATGTTGATTAGGACCTCCAGGATGTTGATTAGGACCTCCAGGATGTTGACCTGGACCTCCAGGATGTTGACCTGGACCTCCAGGATGTTGACTTAGACCTCCAGGATGTTGACCTGGACCTCCAGGATGTTGACCTGGACCTCCAGGATGTTGACCTGGGGCTCCTGGGTGCTGGTTGGGGCCTCCAGGATGTTGATTAGGACCTCCAGGATGTTGACCTGGACCCCCTGGGTGCTGATTAGGGACCCCAGTGTGTTGGTTGGGGGCACCTTGGTGCTGGTTAGGTGCCCCTGGATGTTGACTGGCGCCAGCAGAGTGGGGTCCAGGATGAGGGCCAGGGCCTACATGATGACCTTGAGCTCCGGGACCAGAGAGACGAGGCCCAGGGCCTGATGCAGAGGGGCCCCCAGGTATTGGACTAGCTGAGCTAGGATAGCCAGGGTAGTTCCCAGGATAGCCACCAGGTGGCCCTGTGTTTCCATAGCTTCCAGAGCCAGTATAGTTGGGGCCTTGATATCCAGAGGAGCCATAGCCTCCAGGTTGAGGACCACTGGGAGGATAATTACTGCCAGGAGGGTAACCACCTGAAACACATAAGCATAATAATATGACCTCATGCATAAATGTAGAGGATTTGTCTACTAGGCCCATCCTTACATTTTCCTACAAAATCACTGTATCTACAGTTTGTACTAACCTGGGGTCTGAGGCCCTGTGTTCTGCTGATAGCCAGGGGACTGTGCTGTGCCTGCAGCACTCGGACTCAGAGTGGCAGGGTATGGGGTTTGTGTACTGTAGGATGCGGTGCTAGGCTGTGAGGATTGAGAGCCACCAGTGCCTACGTTAGGGGCAGGGGGGTAGCCACCAGACTGACCACCAGGACCAGGATAGGCGGAATGATTCTGTCCTGTGGGTGGGGTGTAAGTCTGAAACAACAGAAAATAACAAGGTTTTGTCAACCCTCACATTCCCAAGCCTAGGTTATCCTTTCTTTACAATGCCATCACCATTCAGCTACATCTGAAACCGCTACAACATTCTCCTTTTTTAGGCGGTACAAGATTTTCTTGCACACCATTGTGCATTATGCAATCCCACATTATCCCAAGATAAGACCCAAGAAATAAATCTTCATTGAAAGGAGATGCAGATAGTGACAAAGGGTCAATCTGTATGTGAGGCATTAATAAGGGCTAGGATAGAGCTTACCAGATTAGATTTATGTATTGTATTGGGAAACTTCAAACCTTTTGATAGTTTGGACTCGATGAAGACTTCTTACTTGCAACTTCAATCAGTAAGTACCTACAGGCAGATATTTCTGAAATTATCTGGTAATTAGTTATCTGATTCTGGTTTCTTCTTTCTTATCTTTTCTAGAAAAGTTCTTCAAAAGGCAAAAGTTCACTGCTTGAGCTGCTGGAAAGTTGTCAAAGTCAAAGATAAAGTTGAAAAAAATTTGAGGTTAGAAAAAGCAAAGTTCATGCAAGTAGTGTTGCCAGATGTAGATGACTAGCCGTATTTTTTTGTTGATCAATTTTTTTTCTTTTTCGCAGGTTGGCTACTTGTATTTCAAGATCGATAATTTTTATCGATACTTCAAGATCGATAATTGAAATCGATCTGTTCCACAAAATCGAAAAAGTATACAAATACAATACAAAAAACAAAACAAAAGTTAATTCTTAATAAAAAAAAGCAATAAGCACTTGCAAGTTCTTTTTAAACCAATCTAAACAATAGGTACATAAAAAGTTCCTTGATTTTTTTGGGGTTGTGAGTGCTTTGGGTTACACACTACACAGGTGTCCCCACTTGGTCCTGGTTACGGTCTAAAATCTTGTCAAAATGACCACTGCTGCCCGTCCAACATTTGAACCAGCCCGAGGAGGTCAAGGGAGAGGAGAGAAAGATCTCAGTGCTATCTCCAAGCAGTATTCTAGCAGAGATTTACCTGGACACACAAAACTTAAATACAGGTAAGTCCTGTAGAGTAGACTATTTTTGTATTTTTGGGGAAAATTTAATAGGTTAGACCTTGCTTTTGTATCCCACAATAACAACTATCTAAATAAATTCTAGTTGTGGGTTTCACCAACTTTCTTTCCAGCCCCTAGTAGTGCTGTCAAGCCTTTACAAATTAAATGAACCTTAAGAGAGTATTAAAAGACCTTCTAGGGGCTGAAAAATATTGGTGAAATCCACTCTCCTTACTCACCTCTCGCGGACCACCTGAAACCTTCTCGCGGACCACTAGTGGTCCACGGACCATAGGTTAAGAATGGCTGTTCTAGGGGCTGAAAAATAAGATAATTAATTAAACACAAGTTCATACCCACAGCCATGTTGCATTTGTTGAAAAATACACCTTTCTCACAGAATATGGTATTCAACCTTATTGATGGTGTAATTGGTGTATATTGTGTAATTTTATAATTACAGAGAACATGGTCAAGGAACGAATGAAGAATTACGTTCCCGAGACTTCAGAAAGGAATTGGAAGAACGTGAAAGAGAGAAGGACAAGACAGCAAGAATAAGAGCTCCTGAGTCTCATGCCAACAGGTAAGATTAGTTATCTGATTCTGGTTTCTTCTTTCTTATCTTTTCTAGAAAAGTTCTTCAAAAGGCAAAAGTTCACTGCTTGAGCTGCTGAACAGGTAAGAAAATAATAATAAAACTCATAAAGAGCTCTTACAAAAGCCCATGGAAAAAATAGTCTTTAGAAATAAGAAGAAGAAGAAGAAGAAGAAGAAGAAGAAGAGAGAGAAACAGGTAAGAAAATAATAATAAAACTCATAAAGAGCTCTTACAAAAGCCCATGGAAAAAATAGTCTTTAGAAATAAGAAGAAGAAGAGAGAAAAAAAAAACAACTTCAATTTAAAGGCAAAGTTAAAAAAGTTCAAACAAGTGAGAGATTGAGAATTCTAAATATTGACATACCTACCCTTTTTGTGTGATTTCCAGCAAGAGACCCAGATTAGATCAACTACCTGCAGCAAGTTTGGATGCTGATGATCCATTAGATGATGAAGATTCAGATGCCGATGATAGTGATGATGATGAAGCAGCACTCCTTGCAGAGCTAGCCAAGATCAAGAAGGAGAGAGCTGCAGAACAAACTAAGAAAGTAAGAGAAATTTAGAATGAATTTGTGCAACCCTTAAGGCCCGTTCCCACTTATTGTGAGTTTCATCCATTTTTTTATTATTATTGTCCAGTAGGTAATGTTATTTAAATGAGAGTGTTCCTACACCTGACATGATTTTTTTCCCCCAAACAACAAGTGGAAATAGGCCTTTATTCTGATTATGTTTAATGTCACTTTACATCTCTAGGTTTCATCACACACAAAGTAAGGCAAAGAGCCAAAGAATTGGCAGATTTCTATGATGCACTCAGTCAGCCTCATAAGGGGAAAAAAATTGAATAGCTACTACTTTGATACAATAGCAATCACTGGTGGTACCTATGTTAAAGGATTTATTGAGAAAAAAGATTTGCAAAGGAGACATGTAGGAATTCTGTGATAGCTAAAAAAGTTTAAAGTCACAATGATACATTAATTTGTATTCCTCACTTGAAGTGGCAACCAGACAGAGATTTGAAGTTAAGGATAAGAGACTTATTTATATTGCATTCATTGATGAAATTGAATTATGGTTGGTCTTACAGGAAGCAGAAAAAAGGCAAGAAGAAGAGAGGATAAGAATGGAGAACATTTTGAGTGGAAACCCTTTGCTGAACTATTCAGGTCAAGCTGCCAAGTCCGATTTGAAAGTCAAACGAAGATGGGATGATGATGTAGTGTTCAAGAATTGTGCAAGGTCGGAGCCTGACAAGAAAAAAGATCAATTTATTAATGATTCACTAAGATCAGAATTTCATCGCAAATTCATGGAAAAATATGTAAAATAATAATGTTATCTACTACCTCCAATATTCATTCCTCTTGACAGGGACATCAAATATCATACATACAGTTTCTCCTCAGGCATCCTTATGGCCACAAACCTACATCATTAGGTTTGTATGTCATTTCCCTGAGGGTTTTTGATGATGATAATAATAATAAAAGATAATATATTGTTATTAGAAAAAAGTTACCGGAAACGAGATATTCTCAAAAAACCCCTTTTTTTGGCCGCCATTTTGAAAAAAAGGCCGGCATTTTGTTCGTATACATGGTTTTCGGTGTCACCCCTTCCTAAAAGTTTTATATGGTCCAAATGAAGGTCCATGCCAAATTTGGTGCTTTCCTGACGAAATGCAGCTTTTTTGACGTTGGGCCACCCACTATTTTATATGGTCCAAATGAAGGTCCATGCCAAATTTGGTGCTTTCCTGACGAAATGCAGCTTTTTTGACGTTGGGCCACCCACTAGTATGTTTGTGAGATTGTACGAGTTAAATCGAAGTTGTTTATACTACTCCTTCATTCTCAATTTATTTATGCTAGTTTGCTAGATCCTATAATATCAGTGCTACATCATTAGGTTTGTATGTCATTTCCCTGAGGGTTTTTGATGATGATAATAATAATAAAAGACTCTCAAGTGGAAGATAATCTACATCATTAGGTTTGTATGTCATTTCCCTGAGGGTTTTTGATGATGATAATAATAATAAAAGACTCTCAAGTGGAAGATAATCTATAGGATATATAAGATAATCAAGTGGAAGAGAAGGAAGTTAATCACTTGGCAGGGTTTATATCTGGGGTGTTCTCTACCTACTAAATCTTTGGTATGTAAAACAAGTCTGAATTCTGTAAATATATTGTAATTTCTTTTGTGTATCAATTTATTGTTTACTTTCTTTCCATTAAGTCTTGATACTTTTTCTTTTTAACCACTCAATTATAGGCAATACCCTAAATAGCCAAACTTTGGGCCATACCACACCTATCAAGTGGAAGAGAAGGAAGTTAATCACTTGGCAGGGTTTATATCTGGGGTGTTCTCTACCTACTAAATCTTTGGTATGTAAAACAAACCTGAATTCTGTAAATATATTGTAATTTCTTTTGTGTATCAATTTATCGTTTACTTTCTTTCCATTAAGTCTTGATACTTTTTCTTTTTAACCACTCATTTATAGGCAATACCCTAAATAGCCAAACTTTTGACCATACCACACCTTCTGGAGTTGGGCCAGGGTTTTATCTACATAAATAATTATCGAATCTCTCTACAAAGTCGTGAGGAGCATGAACTCCATTTGAGCTTTATCCATGGTATGGTCCTGAATAGCAGAACTTTGGTCCTGAATAAATTCTGGGAAACCCAGCCCAGGGGCACTTTATTTACATAATTTGTTTAATTTCTTTGTGAAGTTTGAGCGACTTTGAGTTTTTTCCAGTACATTATCACCATCACAGTAACAAGCTTAGCTTTGACTTTTGAGACATGATTGTGTGGGACTTGAAGTATTCTGAAATAATAACAATACTGGTAGATAGAGTGTTGTGAACTAAAAGGTAATTTTTTAGGGATTTTAAGGAATTAGAAAATAATTTATTATTGAAATTCATATAAGACAACGGAATAATTTTAGTATACTGCTATCACTAAAACTATAAATACTTATGCTTAGATGGAAATAATTAATATGCAATAGAAAATTGAGTACACTAAAATATTCAAAACGATAATACATATTACGTACGTACCCTATATTTTAAAATTTTAATCAAACAAAGTTACCTACTAAAATTCATATTCATAGAGGGTTAAGAGTGAAGGAAATACATAATTATTTCCTCTGGAGCTTGGGAAACAGTAGAAGTAGGTTCAGGGTTTAGGGGTACCTAAGGGAAATATTTACCTTCTGTATCTGAGTATGAGTAGGGGGAGGTCCCCGCCTGGGCTGCTGGTAAGACACCGACATTGTACAACCAAACTTGATTGAAATTTTAATACTCTTCTAATGAAAATGAATTCACTTGTGGATTGTGAGTTGAAATTGTTTCTTTACATGTTCAAGGGTTTCAAACTGAATTGTTGAGAAAATACGGAAATTCCGTCATTCGGTCAGTAAAACTAGGAGCCGCAAAGTCGCAAACACAAAACACGGAACTTTTGATGAAAGTTTTTTTTTTTTACTTTTAATTGTTTTATTTTTGTTTTCATTCCCTTCCCTCTTTGGCCCTTTCAACATTTTTCGAAATTTCTACCTCCCACTTCCCCGCTTTTCCCTTCCCTGGGGTTTTGAATATTATCAGAACTGCCAACTGTAAAAATTTCTTTTTAACGCGCACAGATAAGCCGTATTTTATTATGATGATTTTTCACTCTTTCGTTACCACTCTTGCTGCTACTGGCCACTCATGTATTTTGAATCTTTCTTTGACAGAGGGCCTCTGAGTGAGATTTTACCATTTATTGGTGAAAAAATGCTCTGGAAGTCAGGAGGTCGAAAATTCATATCTTCTTGGCCAAAGTGCCACAGAGAGGAAAAAAATTAAAACTTTGTAAAAAAAAAAAAAAAAAAAAAAAAAAAAAAAAAAAACAATGTACAAGAGACAAAAATATTCCTCCTTGAAGATTAGAACCAGAAAAATAGTAGTAGGATCAATTTTTTAAATGATTTAGCAAAAAATGTACTTTCTCCTCTTTTATTCCATGACTTTGTTTTATTGAATAACAACCAATAAATAGAGGATGATCCTATTGGACTTTTCATTATCTCGGGACCAGCACAATTTCATTATCTTGAATTCTCATTGGAAATCATACAGTCCTAATTGTTATCTCCTAGCCTCTACTGCTGCGGCGGTTGATAGCCATAGCCAGGATATTGCCCCTGTGGCGCTCCAGGCGGTGGTCCTTGGTTCGAACCTGGGGGAGGGCCAGGTCTTGGATACTGGGGATATCCAGGGCCACCTTGTCCTGGGGGTCCATAGCCTCCCTGAGGGGGCCCGTAACCTTGAGGAGGGTATCCCTGGGGTGGATAACCAGGGGGATAGGTTTGAGTGTGTGAGGATTGTGGAGGATGTCCATAGCCACCTGGGGGTCCCTGATAGCCAGGGGTGGGGCTAGGTTGAGTGTTGGGATATTGAGCACTAGATTGAGGGGAGGGGTAGGTTTGAGTAGCGGTGGAGGGCGCCATGGTAGTGGGATATTGAGTGTAGGGAGAGGGAGGGGTCTGCTGAGATGAAGGAGGAGAGGTATAACCAGGGACTGGGTGGGGTAAATGAGAGGGGGTGGGAGGGCCTCTAGTATGTTCACTATATTGAGGTCCTGGGCCACTCGTATCCCCAGGATATTGAGTAGGGCCAGAACCTTGTTGGTGATGGCCTGGGCCACTGGGAGGACCTGAATGTTGACCAGGACCCCCTGGGCCTCCTGTATGTTGATTAGGTCCAGGACCGCTTGCATGTTGGCTTTGAGGTCCTGGATGTTGACTTTGAGCACCAGGATGATTGGGTCCCCCAGTATGTGAAGAGGGCCCACCTTGATGCTGATTAGAGTGTTGTCCTGGAGCTCCAGGGTGATTAGGCCCCCCAGGATGTTGACTTGGGCCCCCAGGATGTTGACCTGGGCCCCCTGGATGTTGGTTGGGACCTCCAGGATGTTGACCTGGACCTCCAGGATGTTGATTAGGAATTTTACCATTTATTGGTGAAAAAATGCTCTGGAAGTCAGGAGGTCGAAAATTCATATCTTCTTGGCCAAAGTGCCACAGAGAGGAATAATAAAATACGGCTACATTTGTGGCTGTGGCGCGTTAAAATGAATGCGTCACTACTAATGTGGCAACATTGGAAAACCCAATTTTTTGATTTTGTTTCTGGTGTTTCATCAAATCATCTCATCTTGACCTGGACCTCCAGGATGTTGATTAGGACCTCCAGGATGTTGACCTGGACCACCAGGATGTTGATTAGGACCTCCAGGATGTTGATTAGGACCTCCAGGATGTTGACTTGGGCCTCCAGGATGTTGACTTGGACCTCCAGGATGTTGACTTGGACCTCCAGGATGTTGACTTGGGCCTCCAGGATGTTGACCTGGACCTCCAGGATGTTGACCTGGACCTCCAGGATGTTGACTTGGACCTCCAGGATGTTGACCTGGACCTCCAGGATGTTGACCTGGACCTCCAGGATGTTGACCTGGGTACGGTTACATTTGTGGCTGTGGCGCGTTAAAATGAATGCGTCACTACTAATGTGGCAACATTGGAAAACCCAATTTTTTGATTTTGTGTTTCTGGTGTTTCATCAAATCATCTCATCAAGTCATCAGTTCATTTCAAAATGGCGAATCTAATGGAAGTGCACAAGTTCTAGTCCAGATCCTTTAAGAAATGTGCTTAAAAAACGCGAATATATTTGGTTTATCTTATCAGTAAATTCAAATTCAAGGTTTGTAAAACAATTAAAAAGTTTCACTTCTATTAAAATATTTTTTACGAAGTTTAAAACTGTCTCTATTTGAAACCTCTACTAGGCAAGCCTATGAAAAAGTTCAGAGGGAGTGTATTGTTTTGAGGATATATTTTTTAATCATCATTTTATTCTAATTAAATTCATTTAAAAACACTCTTAATGAAGTTGATTAGAATAATCATACTTACATGAGACCCAACTCCGTGTTTTAGAGAATTACGAATCAGTTTTTTATGGGTACAAAATCAATTACTGTACCAAACATACGTTCCTACAAAATTAGGTACCTAACCACTTAATGCTCCTTTTACAATAGCTGACAGCAGCTACTGATTTTGAAATTTAACTTGGGCCTCGTTTGATCATCAACTCTAAAATATCTTTGGATGTGATCATTAATAGGAGAAAAGTTGGGATGGAAACACCTTTTTAATTGCAAACATATTGAGTTGATTTTTATCAGGCATCGCTTCAAACTTTCAACAGTCAAGAGCTTGAAATGATCAAATTTTGATGAGCTGGGCCTCCATCCTGCACATTAATATGCTATAGGCCTCTATTTTATTTCTTCTCAGATTGACACTGTAATGAGAAAGAAAATCAATTTTGAAAATAACAAGAACTAGAAAGTAAAAACTGTTTTTATTACAGATATTAACTGACTATGTGCTTTTTCTTATGTTTGATTCCTGCTAGTCTATAGCACATAATCTGAAGAATAGATTATTTATTGTAAAAAAAAAAAAAAAAAAATAATGCAATATATCAGTTGTGCTTACTTGGGTGATGTTTCAAAGTCATAGAGCAGGAAAAATGAGGACCAATGGAATTTTTCTTTTTCTTCTACGACTTCTAGATTCCGAGATAAATTGATTTAAAAAATACCGGTAAACCGTGAACTTTGATGTCACGGCATACGCTCCCGTACACAATGACGTCACATCAAATGTCCCGAGCAAAGTTCCCTTGCAGGCAACACATCAATGTGTTTGTGCACATACGTTTCTGCACATTTCTTTCTGCTCCTCAGGAAGCATGTTTGCATACTGGTGCTATCTAGTGGACAAAAAAAAAAAAAAAAAAAAAAAAAAACTGGGA
>NW_007377629.1:141315-232272 GCF_000475195.1 Diaphorina citri | reverse complement strand
AGGTGTACAACAAGGTACATACAATACTTCAAAAAAAAAAAAAAAAAAAACTCGTTCTCCCTTAAAAGGTGAACAAGAGCTGCCCCAAGGTTTCACATGAATCATGTAGAACTAGAACCCCTACTGATTGTGAACTTACCTGAGAAGACACCTGATTTTGAGGATATTGAGATCCAGGCACAGGCCCAGTATTAGGACCTGGGTAAGCTTGATGAGGACCACCTGGGTAAGATTGAGGGTTCCTTGGGTACTGGTGCCCACTATTTGGTGGAACTCCTGGTCCTGAAATAAAAATTAAACTACATATTAGGATAATACTAAGCTATGAAAAGCTGTTAAAGTAATCTCCTAAAGCCTTATACATAGGTCAAGTTAGATATTAGTGCAAGGTGTATCAACATGGCATTTTAAATCTGGAAAATTAAGTCATTGTGTGAATGAAAATGACTCATTCAAAATATTATCTCATTGAAAGATTAGAAAGACAATAACTTACTTTGTCCGTGCATTGCCTGAGGAGAGCTAGGCATTGGTGGTCGGTATGGGGTGGGAGCCCCACCCACAGACTGAGGGGAGGGCGGTGGATGTGTTCCATTCATTGGTGGACCCTGGCCTGGGGCAGGAGGGGTAGGTCCAGACTGAGGTGGAGGAGGGGTGGCTCTGTCTGTGGGTGGCGTGGGTGGAGGTGTTGGACCACTAGCATTGTGCATGGAGGGGGGCTGAAATAAATGAAAATAAACAGATAGATAACACACACAGACAAGTTTGATATCTTGCCTTGCTAATGTTCACCTTCTCATGGTGTACCCTCGGTAATGCATAAGAACATTAACCCAAACTTTGCATTTTAAAGCACTGTTATAACATGAGTAAGTTAATACTCTTCTCTACAAGTTTAACCCAGTTTGTTCTGGTCTGTTGATTTGCATGTCTATTGGGTGTTGGCAATTACATAATCATCTACTGGTCCCTTACCGGTAGTAGTGCCTGGATGTTTTGTTTAGCATCAGCTATTGATGCCAAGTATACCAAGTTCCTGTGTAATATATTCTGGTACCTGTAACACAAAAATAAACAATACAATTTTAGGCTCTGAAATCTTAGAGCAAGTAAGTTAAACTCTTTAGATTAGGTACTTCTTCTTGACACCCTGATCTTTTAGATAGAAGACACAAAATATATGTGTCACATTAAATTAGACTTGTTATATAGAAATTATTTACTGTAAATACTCTGTGGACTTTCCTTTAGGTACCTACCTATTCATGTGATATAGACACTACCATGAGGCACAGTAGGTATATAAGAGGAAGTTACATAAAAACTACTTACTGCAAACACTCCATGGACTTTCCTTTGCTTTGATAATCTTGAATGGTTTGAATCAGTTGACTATTTTCATCAAGCATCTAGAGAAAAAGAAAGTCAATAAAGTCTGAGATTATTTCCACAAACCCATGTGTACAAGTGATTGTACAGTCGAACCTGTCTAAGTGTGAAACCTGGATAACTGGGATCTGAGATTATTTCCACAAACCCATGTGTACAAGTGATTGTACAGTCGAACCTGTCTAAGTGTGAAACCTGGATAACTGGGAAAAAAATTGTGGCCCCTTCATGGCAACCTCTCTAAGTAGGACACTTTTTAACTGGGAAACCTGGATAAGTGGGAAAAAATTGTCGGTCCCTTGGATTCCCACTTAAACAGGTTCAACTGTATCTCCATTTGAGACCCATAGTATCTACCTTTCTAACAGAATAGACCTTCATGAAGTTACCAAGTCTCCAATCAAACATCAAGTACGTTTAACATTTGCCAAGTTGGCTGGCAGTTTCAAAGGGTTTTCTCTGTTTTTAAAAGCACAAGTTCTCACAATGGTTGACTTCGCTTCAGGACAAGCCAATTAAACATGGCTAAAGACCATTTCCCAGTGTATGGCAGAAAAATAAAAATATATCCTTTCTTTACAATGCCATCACCATTCAGCTACATCTGAAACCGCTACAACATTCTCCTTTTTTAGGCGGTACAAGAATAGAGTACCACACCTTCTGGAGTTGGGCCAGGGCTTTATCTACATAAATAATTATCGAATCTCTCTACAAAGTCGTGAGGAGCATGAACTCCAATTGAGCTTTATCCATGGTATGGTCCTAAATAAATTCTGGGAAACCCAGCCCAGGGGCACTTTATTTACATAATTTGTTTAATTTCTTTGTGAAGTTTGAGCGACTTTGAGTTTTTTCCAGTACATTATCACCATCACAGTAACACTAAAGCTTAGCTTTGACTTTTGAGACATGATTGTGTGGGACTTGAAGTATTCTGAAATAATAACAATACTGGTAGAGCTTCATAGAGGGTTAAGAGTGAAGGAAATACATAATTATTTCCTCTGGAGCTTGGGAAACAGTAGAAGTAGGTTCAGGGTTTAGGGGTACCTAAGGGAAATATTTACCTTCTGTATCTGAGTATGAGTAGGGGGAGGTCCCCGCCTGGGCTGCTGGTAAGACACCGACATTGTACAACCAAACTTGATTGAAATTTTAATACTCTTCTAATGAAAATGAATTCACTTGTGGATTGTGAGTTGAAATTGTTTCTTTACATGTTCAAGGGTTTCAAACTGAATTGTTGAGAAAATACGGAAATTCCGTCATTCGGTCAGTAAAACTAGGAGCCGCAAAGTCGCAAACACAAAACACGGAACTTTTGATGAAAGTTTTTTTTTTTTACTTTTATTTTTGTTTTCATTCCCTTCCCCCTTTGGCCCTTTCAACATTTTTCGAAATTTCTACCTCCCACTTCCCCGCTTTTCCCTTCCCTGGGGTTTTGAATATTATCAGAACTGCCAACTGTAAAAATTTCTTTTTAACGCGCACAGATAAGCCGTATTTTATTATGATGATTTTTCACTCTTTCGTTACCACTCTTGCTGCTACTGGCCACTCATGTATTTTGAATCTTTCTTTGACAGAGGGCCTCTGAGTGAGATTTTACCATTTATTGGTGAAAAAATGCTCTGGAAGTCAGGAGGTCGAAAATTCATATCTTCTTGGCCAAAGTGCCACAGAGAGGAATAATAAAATACGGCTACATTTGTGGCTGTGGCGCGTTAAAATGAATGCGTCACTACTAATGTGGCAACATTGGAAAACCCAATTTTTTGATTTTGTGTTTCTGGTGTTTCATCAAATCATCTCATCAAGTCATCAGTTCATTTCAAAATGGCGAATCTAATGGAAGTGCACAAGTTCTAGTCCAGATCCTTTAAGAAATGTGCTTAAAAAACGCGAATATATTTGGTTTATCTTATCAGTAAATTCAAATTCAAGGTTTGTAAAACAATTAAAAAGTTTCACTTCTATTAAAATATTTTTTACGAAGTTTAAAACTGTCTCTATTTGAAACCTCTACTAGGCAAGCCTATGAAAAAGTTCAGAGGGAGTGTATTGTTTTGAGGATATATTTTTTAATCATCATTTTATTCTAATTAAATTCATTTAAAAACACTCTTAATGAAGTTGATTAGAATAATCATACTTACATGAGACCCAACTCCGTGTTTTAGAGAATTACGAATCAGTTTTTTATGGGTACAAAATCAATTACTGTACCAAACATACGTTCCTACAAAATTAGGTACCTAACCACTTAATGCTCCTTTTACAATAGCTGACAGCAGCTACTGATTTTGAAATTTAACTTGGGCCTCGTTTGATCATCAACTCTAAAATATCTTTGAATGTGATCATTAATAGGAGAAAAGTTGGGATGGAAACACCTTTTTAATTGCAAACATATTGTGTTGATTTTTATCAGGCATCGCTTCAAACTTTCAACAGTCAAGAGCTTGAAATGATCAAATTTTGATGAGCTGGGCCTCCATCCTGCACATTAATATGCTATAGGCCTCTATTTTATTTCTTCTCAGATTGACACTGTAATGAGAAAGAAAATCAATTTTGAAAATAACAAGAACTAGAAAGTAAAAACTGTTTTTATTACAGATATTAACTGACTATGTGCTTTTTCTTATGTTTGATTCCTGCTAGTCTATAGCACATAATCTGAAGAATAGATTATTTATTGTAAAAAAAAAAAAAAAAAATGCAAAAAAACAGTTGTGCTTATTTGTGCTTACTTGGGTGATGTTTCAAAGTCATAGAGCAGGAAAAATGAGGACCAATGGAATTTTTCTTTTTCTTCTACGACTTCTAGATTCCGAGATAAATTGATTTAAAAAATACCGGTAAACCGTGAACTTTGATGTCACGGCATACGCTCCCGTACACAATGACGTCACATCAAATGTCCCGAGCAAAGTTCCCTTGCAGGCAACACATCAATGTGTTTGTGCACATACGTTTCTGCACATTTCTTTCTGCTCCTCAGGAAGCATGTTTGCATACTGGTGCTATCTAGTGGACAAAAAAAAAAAAAAACAACTGCGTAAAGTCTGACGTCACACATCTTTGAACTCTTTCATTAGAACGGAAAATAAAAATTGAATTTTCAACCTTTTACAGTTATTTTTTTGGAGTTTTGACCTCAGATTTGGATTTTTCCCAACTTTTTATTTAGGAATCGACCATTTATAATTTTTACCCATTTGCAACTGCTCCATTTCACTATATACTCTGTTTTTCCAGGAAGATAATGAATGAGGTTGGTGGAAAGCATGAGACACCAGCTCCCACCACATCATGGGACTCCATGTCAGTCCCACAGGGTCCTCCCATTCCCATCACACATGAAAACATTCAGCAGGTCATGGTACCAGTACCCATTAAAATGCAACCCCCTCCCAATTTGAACCCTATGATGGAACATGGCAATCCCATGCAGCAAGGTCCTATGACTCCACATGTAAGAATTAATTTAATACAGACCTTTTTTTATCCTAGTATGTGGAATATTTCTGGCTTTGACCTAAATCCAAAATAGATATAGTAAGTTAGCAGTTTCAGAGGTCTTGAGGTGCCATCAAAATGGAATTTTTTTTAGCTGTTGAAGAAAAAAAATAATCAGATTTTTAAAATTATTTATACAACTGATAAAGTCTACAATTCAATATGTTATCTGTTTCAGCAGGGTGTACAAATGGGAGGGTCATACATAGATCATGAGTTGCCACCCGAACTCATTCAGCAAGGCTGGAGAAAGTTTTGGAGCAAGAGAGAAAACAGGCCATACTACTGGAATCGAGCAAGTGGTGAATCTCTTTGGGATATGCCTCAGGGCTCTGGGGTATGTAAGAAGTTTTTTTTCTCTCCTGTCAACCTTCAAAGCTCTGTTACTTACCTTATTGATAGATGTATTACAATTGCAAATTAAAAAAAAAAAAAGATCTGTTACTTCCCTTTTTGATAGATGTATTACAATTACAAATATTAAAAAAAAAAAAAAAAAAAAATTTTGGCTATGGAGGCCCCAAGTCATATTTATTTATTTATTTATTTACTGAAGGTTGGTACAGATAAAGTAATAAATTATTACCCTAGGGCCCCTAGGCCTTCTTTAACCCCTAGAGCTTTATTATTATAAGGTTAAATTGTTTAATTAATTAAAATTAAATATAATCAATTACAAAAAAAAAAAAAAAAAAAAAAAAAAGATTTTGGCTATGGAGGCCCCAAGTCATATTTATTTATTTATTTACTGAAGGTTGGTACAGATAAAGTAATAAATTATTACCCTAGGCCTTCTTTAACCCCTAGAGCTTTATTATTATAAGGTTAAATTGTTTAATTAATTAAAATTAAATATATGTAGTTCTGAGTATGGGGATTTGAAGAAGGAACATGCCTCTCCAGCCATGAAATTCCAATATCTTTGGCATACTTCAACTCTAAAGCTCCATTTTGTTCATATTTCAGTTTGACCCAATTGGAGATCCTCTGGGTATCTGTGCAGGACCTCCACCTCCTCACACCCCCAATATGAACATGCCTCCTCAGCCAATGAAAAGACGAGCTTCAGAAGGGATGGCCATGGGAGCTCCCTTACCAAAAAAATTCATTCTCTCGTAAGTATTTGTTAGTAGATCAGCAATCTGTATTACTCACTCACATAAAGGTCTGCCACTCAGAAAAACGTAAATATGCCACTATGGGGTTTCAAGGAGTCAATGGGGTCCAAAATTACTTGGAAATTCAATTTTTGTTGTCATTATTGGCATTGAAGTCAGAGCAAGCTAAATTGTAGAATCAAGTTCAAACATTTTGCTTTAGAAAGTACTTAATTAATTCTTTGAATTTCAGGGGTCCTTGGGACTTGGAGATTCCTACCAATGTGATCATTTTGGAGCGGGCACCCACCTCCATGCCACAACCTCATCCAGAAATTGAACTGTTCCGGTGTAACCTGACAAACAAGCTGAGACATCTCCTGCAAGATATGTGCCATTCCAGAGAAGGTAAGAATACACAACAGTGAATTGAATTGAAACTCCCTTGTTATCATTTTAATTTGAAGAGGAAGCCTCATTTCTGAAGCTCAGTTTTAGTCACAATCCCTCTCCTCCTCTTGTTTCCTCTCTCGTTATCATTTTAATTTGAAGAGGAAGCCTCATTTCTGAAGCTCAGTTTTAGTCACAATCCCTCTCCTCCTCTTGTTTCCTCTCTCCCCTCCCTTTCTTTCTGCATATTCTATTTCTCCCCCCCTTTCTTTAACTTTCCTTCCTTTTCCATTATCTCTTTTTCCTCCCTCCCTTCACTTCTCCCATGGTTTGCATGCTTGAAGTCTGACGTCACACATCTTTGAACTCTTTCATTAGAATGGAAAATAAAAATTGAATTTCGACCTTTTACAGTTATTTTTTTCGAAGTTTTGACCTCAGATTTGAATTTTTCACTACTTTTTACGTAGGAATCGACTATTTATTAATATTTTTACCCATTTGCAACTGCTCCATTTCCCATTTCAATGAGAGTGTTCACACTACCACGACACGATTATTTCTCCCCCCCTTTCTTTAACTTTCCTTCCTTTTCCATTATCTCTTTTTCCTCCCTCCCTTCACTTCTCCCATGGTTTGCATCTGCTGTCTTGGAAAGTTACAAAAGTTATTTTCGACATGGGTGCTTACAACTGTCTGGAATATTTTCCTCTAGGCCATTTTCCCATTTTCGAAATTCACATGGGTATTTAATAAATTATACTATTATATTGTTAGGCCCATTAAGGTTGGATGGCAGAGATTGCTACAGACCCCATTGATTGAATTTTAATAAAGTGTATAAATGTATTATTATTTTTCGCTTCTCCCCAGGCATTGATGCTCCTCATGAGTCTTTCAACCGATGGCTCATGGAGAGGAAGGTGATTGATACCGGGTCCGACCCTCTCCTGCCATCTCAGTGCTATCCGGAAATCTCACCCTGTATGTATCGGGAGATCATGAATGATATCCCACTCAAACTGAAGAAACCCAAGTACACGGGAGACGCCCGGAAGCAACTGAGCAAGTATGCCGAGGCCGCTAAGAAATTGATCGAGTCCAGGTAAGCTTTTCCAACTCAAGTCAGGAAGAGGTTTAGATAATTTGTTCCCCAGTCTAAGTAAGTGTTTTTCCTGTACCTTTCTTTAAAAAAAAAAGCGTTTTGAGATAAATGGAGTCAAAGTCCTTTTCCAACTCAAGTCAGGAAGAGGTTTAGATAATTTGTTCCCCAGTCTAAGTAAGTGTTTTTCCTGTACCTTTCTTTAAAAAAAAAGCGTTTTGAGATAAATGGAGTCAAAGTCAAAATAAATGGAGATAGACATTTTGTTTTTGCTCTCATTTCAATACAACATTAAAGTGAAGTTCGCGACTCATATATTATAAAGTAGAATCTTTTCGTGCTCTTTCCAACAATATAGATAACTCAGAAAGTTGATTTTTGGACTGAGTCCACTCTGCTTTTTACCCATTCATTTATCTCTTTCCCTCTTTTTCTCGCCGTCCTCTACCTCCCTTCTCTCTTTTTTCTATCTTTAAAATGAGTATTTTACCCATTCATTTATCTCTTTCCCTCTTTTTCTCGCCGTCCTCTACCTCCCTTCTCTCTTTTTTCTATCTTTAAAATGAGTACCTATCCTTTTTATTCCAAGTATTTAAACAGACCTTATCGGATGTGCTAACTGTGTTGTTGTGTTCTCCAGGAACGCCAACTCGGAAAGTCGCAAGGTTGTCAAGTGGAATGCGGAAGACACGTTCCTCTGGCTTAGGAAGACGGTGGGTGCCACCTATGACGACTTCCAGGAGAGACTCAACCATCTGAAGACCCAATGTCAACCGCATCTCACCGAAACGGTGAAGGATTCAGTGGAGAAAATCTGCCTGAAAATCCAGCACCTGTCGACGGAGCACGCGAAGAAAATTCGGGACAAGAATAGTGATCTGCTCACGGCGAACGGGATTCAGGGTAAGTTGTTATGATTAGCAATAGCATTTGTTCAATGAACTGTAGAGCTCTGGGAAAGAACTCTTAATGGGAATCCCAGATTCAGGGTAAGTTGTTATGATTAGCAATAGCATTTGTTCAATGAACTGTAGAGCTCTGGGAAAGAACTCTTAATGGGAATCCCAAAGTCTGATCGAACCCAAAATCCTATTGTTGTCAAATTTCATCTTAATCGAACATTTCGTTTTGGCGTGATAGCGTACTTAACCATAGGAAATTCTTAGCTGGCGCGCCATCGGAATCGGTTGCGTTTCACAACCATACTGATGCTTGTTATCCTTGGGTGATTTCAGAGCCTCCACCTCCCCCTAGCACGCTGAATTCTCGCAAGGTGTGGTGCTATCCCATTCAGTTCTCCACACCAAGCTGCCGAATGCCAAGCATTGAGTATCATCCGGACAAAGAACAAATCATGCTGAGGTTTCAAAACGACACGGTTACCGTTAATAGTTTACACTTTCAAAAGTTGGTGAGTGGGATTTGCAATTGTCAAAAGTTCAGACAGGGAAAGTGAGCGAGTTGAATAACAATTCATTCACAAGCGCAATAAATTTAGAACTGAATTTTGATAGCGGAAACGTTAATCAAGAGTAAGAGGTCGTCGGATTCCGATGGAATAGGTGATCAGTAATTAGTTTCTACCTACCTATTTACATAATAATGTGAAATTTAGTATTAAGACCATTGTACTTAGAACTAATTATATCGAAAATAAAGTCGAAATTTCAATTACAAATAGCTGATGTGTGTGTCGACTGAGGAGGAAACAGCTCAAGTCCACGGCAATTCTCTTCATCATTTCTTCTTCTCCCTCAGGAACACCTGTACAGGTACAGCTGTTTCGACGACAAGAAGTTCGAGCTATTTCTCCCCCGCGTGTGGTGCCTGCTGAAGCGCTACACCACCTTCCTGGGCCAAGTTACTGCTCAGTCAGGCAAGACTCAGGCCTCTCTACCTGGCCCCGTAACAGCTGTTTCGACGACAAGAAGTTCGAGCTATTTCTCCCCCGCGTGTGGTGCCTGCTGAAGCGCTACACCACCTTCCTGGGCCAAGTGACTGCTCAGTCAGGCAAGACTCAGGCCTCTCTACCTGGCCCCGTGTTTGAATGCTTGAACAAACATTTCGGCGTCACGTTCGAGTGTTTCGCCTCGCCACTGAACTGCTATTTCCGACAGTACTGCTCCATGTTCCCCGACACGGACTCGTATTTCGGCTCGCGAGGGTGAGTGCTAGCTTTGAACTGCTATTTCCGACAGTACTGCTCCATGTTCCCCGACACGGACTCGTATTTCGGCTCGCGAGGGTGAGTGCTAGCTTTTTTTTTACTATCGTTCATTCATAGGTTGCGTCTTCTATGGGAGAAGGTAGCTCTATAATTCTTCAATGATGTCTCTCCACTTTCCTTATGCTATATCCAAATCTAAAAATTTCCTTATGCTGTATCCATAGCGAAGGTTGAGTGCGAAGGGCATTCACTCGGAAAATTTTGTTTAGCCAAAACCAGTTGGCCTGAAAGCGATCATTCTAAAGCTGATTGAGAGGCTGACGACTAACGCCGACCCCATCTGAACATGGGACAAGGCTAAGAAAAATAAATCAAATCTTATCTTACTAACTAGGAATCCTCTTCTTCTTCTTGCAGCCCCATTCTGGACCTGAAAGCCGTGTCGGGCTCATTTCAGGCGCATCCCCCCTACTGCGAGGAGCTCATGGAAGCCACAGTGGGCCACTTTGAGCACCTCCTGGCTGATTCTCCAGAGCCTCTGTCTTTCATAGTGTTCGTGCCGGACTTCCGAGACCCCTCGCCCTCAGCCCTGGTCAAACTGGAGGCCTCCCACTTCAAGCGGAAACAAGTGGTGGTGCCCGCCTTCGAGCATGAATTCCGCATCGGTGTCCAGCCGTTCGTTACCAACAAGTAAGATATATACCTAGACATCGGAATTATAAAACTAATCATGTTGCCTGCGGATCAGACCTATTGTGAATAAAGGCCCCACGTTTGTAATAATTTAAACCCGTAGATACTCTGGCGGTATCAATTGTGCCAATTTCAGTACGGTAGAATAAATTTCTAGTATTTGCGTTGAAGGGTATTACATTCTCGATTATATCTTCGTTATCCCTGACACTTGTAATTTATGTTTGATCTAACCTCTCTCATTTCTAGGACGGATCTCAACGTTAAGTCCATGCATGGGACACTGGTCGTATGGCTTCAGAACAGTGCTGGATTTGCCAAGTGGACACCTACGGAGGATAAAGTAGAAAAACTACTTGACGCTTTCCGACCAGGTCGGGAGAGAGAACGCGACAAGCTCGAACTTTTGTCGCCCAAAGCGGAACCGAACCCGCAGAACACTCGACTATACCTGGAAACAAAATGAATGTTTTGTATCATGCATCAAACCATACTATGCAATTTGTGAGGAATAATCAGTACAAAACTATTTTGTCTCGGTAGCATATTACATATTATATCCACTAATTCTCAGTACTTTTTTACCATTCTAGTGTCATCCTGGAAAAACTCCACCCAAAACACGGCACCGGGAATTGAACCCGAGACCTTCAGCACGTGATCCCGTCACTTACTCTTCATGTCAGCCGGTGCGGGTTTCACAGAGCCGGTCACATACACCTGGTAACTATCCAGCAGGTTGTTCTCTTTGGCCGCCGCTATAGATCGACTCAAACTAAATCCATACGTTCTCTCCGCCTCTTCATCGTGTAGAATATACTTCTCGTAGCCGCCGCTATAGATCGACTCAAACTAAATCCATACGTTCTCTCCGCCTCTTCGTCGTGTAGAATATACTTCTCGTGCGGCGCAAACTTCATGCACCGCTCTGAGTCTGTGAGCCACTTGAGAGAAACAATCGGTTTGCCTTGGGCAAGGAACAGGAGGAACTTGAGAGAGCGGACAACCTTCTTGGTGACGAGAATATCAGAGGTGATTGGGTTGTCTGTGATGGAGGCGTGGAGAGAAGAGAGGAGAGTGACGTACTTGGCCGTGTTGTCGATCATGGTGAAAGTGACCTTGATTTCTGCACTCTGTGAGAAGAAAACGGATTGAAGTATGTAAAGCTTTGTAGTGTGTAAAATTAACAAGTATTTACTTTCCATGCAACGCGAACGTCCGTGATTGTATTCGATTTTTTGGTTGACCTTATCCAGAATCCGGGCGGTAGATCTGAAGGGAATCTATTACCTTCCTTGATTTGATTTTAAAACCTCTTACCTTGGCTGACGATATGCTCAGTTTCAATCTCCTCTCACTAGCCGATGTAGAGTCAGAGGCAACACTCTCTGAGCTAGAACTGCTGCTCCTCTGTCTTATTAGACTTGACCTCACGCTATGACACGGTGGACCTCTTTGCCTAGGACTTGCCCTGACAGATACATTAGGTAATTCTTTGCCCCTCTTCATTCTCTTGGGTGTACTGGGAGCTTTCATGTTGGTCTCTTCAGTCAGAAGGTCTTTTCTTTTAGTTGCTGACTCTGGTTTCTCAGTTGAACCTGGAACATATTCAAATGCACGTGTAATGCCTCCTCACTTTGTAATATTTTGCTTATTGACGACACGTCAGTTGGATCCTAAAAATATAAGTTTCTTGTACGTATTTACTATTGTAGAAATAGGAATTCCGTCAAATCCACTATTCCACTCAGTATGTCACCAAGTGAAAAACAACAGATAGATTGAATAAAAGTAAAAAGTAACACGTGCTTTTTCATGATCGTAACAGGATAACTACACAAACGATGGGAAATAAACAAATTGGAGACTTACCTTTACAAGGTCTACCCCTAGTGCTTCCTCGAGAGGTGGTCACGACAGAAGTCTGTAACTCATCACTCTCTCCTTTATCTTCAGTTTTCTTGACCCTCTTCTTTGCTGGACTTTCCTTCTTTACATCCTCTTCTGTAGATTTTTTCTTTTCTCGCTTTACAGTCGGTTTCCCTCGTACTGTCGAGCTCTCAGCTTTATCGTGACTACGACTTGCAATACTGTCTTCTTTAGTTTCTACTTTACTTTGATCGCTGTTTTCTTTAGATCCCCGTGATGATTCTTGTACGGGTCTAGTAACTGCTCATGGCCAGGACCAAAATCAGTTTAAACTCGGTTTAAGTTTAACTCTCGGATTGTGGACTCGGCCATTAGCGTGATAGCGTGCTATTGCCATGCAAGTTACTTTACCAAGAGAGCTCAAGGTCCGTTCCCACCTGTCGTGAGTTTCATCCGATTCCCCCCCCGAATGTTCTTGTAGATAGTGTAATAGAACAGTTGCGCTTACGTGGATGAAGTTTCTGAGTCAAAGAGCAGAAAAATGAAACGACTTCTAGATTCCGAGATAAATCAATTAAAAAAATACCGGTAAAACTTGAACTCTGACGTCACGGCATACGCTCTAGTACACGATGACGTCACATCAAATGCCCCGAGCAAAGCTCCCTCGCAGGCAACACATTAATGTGTTTGTGCGCATTTCTACTCCTCCGCAAGCGTGCTTGCTTACTGGCGCTACCTAGCAGCTCCTTTACTCCCCCCCCGTTTTTTTTTTTTTTTTTTTTTTTTTTTTTTGTAAGTTTTCATTGTGTTTTTCAGTGGTCTTATGTGTACACTGTACACCCTTTTGATAAATTGCTACATCTAAAGTGTTCCGGAAACGGAAAGTAAGTAAGTATCTAAAGTGTTTACTTGTCTTGAAACACCTTTTTTTCTCATATTTTTATTATCAAGTCAGTCTTCTCTTATTAAATCCCTCACCTTGAGGTGGTGAGTTCAAAAGGACTGCTTGTAAATAACACTTGTCAACCTTTTCTTTTCCACTTCGATGTAAATAGGAAGATCTTTAATATTTACTTAATTCGTAGTTACGTAATAATATTGTCTTTGTTTAGTTGTTTTTTGATCTCCATTAAATCCTGTATATTTAAGATAATATTTACTCTGTGTTTGTAACTATTAAGATTTTATTTATATTTGTTTAGATATTATATTTATTGACATTGTGCCGTAGCCAAAGTATCCAGAAACAGAGGTTTATTTCAATTAGACCTAAGCAAATATCTTATTGAACAAATGAATGATCTTATTCAATAAGGACCAGGTGGTAGTACATTGTACATGATGAATCTTATATTATAAGAGCAAGATCCATTCACATTTCAACATATGCTCTTATGTATCTTTTATCTTATATTATAAGAACGAGATCAGATAAATCAATTAAAAAAATACCGGTAAAACTTGAACTCTGACGTCACGGCATACGCTCTAGTACACGATGACGTCACATCAAATGCCCCGAGCAAAGCTCCCTCGCAGGCAACACATTAATGTGTTTGTGCGCATTTCTACTCCTCCGCAAGCGTCCTTGCTCGATTCCCCCCCCGAATGTTCTTGTAGATAGTGTAATAGAACAGTTGCGCTTACGTGGATGAAGTTTCTGAGTCAAAGAGCAGAAAAATGAAACGACTTCTAGATTCCGAGATAAATCAATTAAAAAAATACCGGTAAAACTTGAACTCTGACGTCACGGCATACGCTCTAGTACACGATGACGTCACATCAAATGCCCCGAGCAAAGCTCCCTCGCAGGCAACACATTAATGTGTTTGTGCGCATTTCTACTCCTCCGCAAGCGTGCTTGCTTACTGGCGCTACCTAGCGGACGAAAAAGACAACTGCTTGAAGTCTGACGTCACACATCTTTGAACTCTTTCATTAGAATGGAAAATAAAAATTGAATTTCGACCTTTTACAGTTATTTTTTTTCGAAGTTTTGACCTCAGATTTGAATTTTTCACTACTTTTTACGTAGGAATCGACTATTTATTAATATTTTTACCCATTTGCAACTGCTCCATTTCCCATTTCAATGAGAGTGTTCACACTACCACGACACGATTTTTTTCCGAACGACACAATACGTCCTTGTAGGCAATGCAATTTGAATGAGACTGTTACCACTAGGCACGACCCAATTTTTTTCCGAACGACACAATATGTCCTTGTAAGCAGTGCAATTTGAATGCACGACACGATTTCTTTCCGAACGACAAGTGGGAACGGGCCTTTACTCTCGGGTAACATTTAAGGTGGAAACACACACTGGTCTATCTTAGGATCGCTGTTTCACTGTATATTTCTTCATGTCTCACATCCGTGTGGTGTGTGGTTATAAGATCGCCCTTCATCGTGTGGGTTAGCTAGGCTAACTATAGGGCGGCAGAAAAGTTCTGTACCTACTTGTATAACACTAGGTTAGAATTTCAATATAGATTTTTCTCTTCGTTTTGTAGGAATCAACTTTTTTCGGACGTCCTTAACTCTCCACCAGTTTTTTTTTTTTTTTTTTTTTTTTTTTTTTTTTTAAGTTTTTTTTTTTTTTTTTTTGTGTCTTATTGTGTACACTGTACACCCTTTTGATAAATTGCTACATCTAAAGTGTTCCGGAAACGGAAAGTAAGTAAGTATCTAAGTGTTTTACTTGTCTTGAAACACCTTTTTTTCTCATATTTTTATTATCAAGTCAGTCTTTCTCTTATTAAATCCCCCACCTTGAGGTGGTGAGTTCAAAAGGACTGCTTGTAAATAACACTTGTCAACCTTTTCTTTTCCCACTTCGATGTAAATAGGAAGGATTTAATATTTACTTAATTCGTAGTTACGTAATAATATTGTCTTTGTTTAGTTGTTTTTTTGATCTCCATTAAATCCTGTATATTTAAGATATATTACTCTGTGTTTGTAACTATTAAGATTTTATTTATATTTGTTTAGGATATTATATTTATTGACATTGTGCCGTAGCAAAGTAACCCGATCCTGAGATATGATCAATGTTTGCTCGCTAAAATCACCATAAGAAATTCACAGAGAGCAGCGACTGCGGGAGAGAAAACTTTTCCTCGCTCGCGTAATATTTGAGTTTCGTTTATGTTTTTAGTTTGTTAACTACAAGTTCGGCCATGCCTTTTCCACAAGGTTGGCCATGCCTCGGGATGAACTAGTAAGTTATAAGAACGAGATCCATTCACTCATTCACATTTCACATTTCACACACTGATCGCTCTATCTCCTGAACCACAACACCTAGAAAGTTGAAATTTGGTAGGAATATTCCTTTTATGGTCTAGGTGTGCAATAAGAAAGGATTTTGCGAAAATCTAAACCGATCCTGAGATATGATCAATTTTTGATCGCTAAAATCTCCATAAGAAATACACAGAGTGCAGAGACTGCGGGATAGAAATGTTCCGCTCTCGACCAACATTTTGAGTTTCGTTTATGTTTTAATAGGGAGCGCGCAGCGCGACCGTATTTTTTATCATTTTCTACAAGTTCGGCCATGCCTTTTCTACAAGTTTGGCCATGCTTCGGGATGAACTAGCGGGATTCCGGAGCGAAGCGACGGAATTCAGCTAGTAGTTTTCATATATTCATTGTAGACACGTATGTACTCGAATTCGATAAATTCTTATGTAACTCTTCACAAGCTATCTTTATTTTTTCCTTTATTTCTGGATACTTCTCTTGTATTTTCCGTGTGTTTCTTTAAGTCGTGTCCAGCTTTTCCTATTAAATTTATTGTAAAGGAGATGTAAACTTTTGAATTAAATATTTAAACACTTTATTTATCAAATAAAATAGGTATATTCAAGATTTATAGCTATTAGAAATATAAAAGACCTCGGTTTTTTCTCTCCTTTTTTATGACCTTGACAAAAAAAAGTACCAATGTCTAACGTACTTAATAGGTGTCTGAAATAACTTTATTACATAAAAAATCCATGGTAAACTTACTGTTTTTTATAAGATATCCTATGTACAATAATTCAGCAATCAAAACTTCAACATACATTTAATTACATAGGTAGGTATAATACAAAATAAGAAAGTTGGGTGAAGGAAATACTCTTGGTAATGACTTAGTTATATCATTTCTACTTGTATTATTCATAATTAAAATGAAGGTGTTTGCTTAAACTTTAAACAAAAGCCCATTTTACAGTGTTAAATAGTTCCCATATATTGCATACTTTAGTAGATAAATATACAGATATTTAATTATGGGAGGTTGACCTAATGGGCAAGTTCCCAACTATTGAAAACAACAACATATAGGACAGTATATGACAATATTTCTGGCTATTAATTTTATAGCTGCTAGTTCCTTAGTTCTCCCGGCCCCACTCGGGTTGGGCCGGCAGGTAGCTTGTCGGCAAATAGAGGCTAAAGCCCCGTGACTAAAAACCTTAGCTTTAACTTTACGGACAATAAATATGTGAAGGTGTTTGCTTAAACTTTAAACAAAAGCCCATTTTACAGTGTTAAATAGTTCCCATATATTGCATACTTTAGTAGATAAATATAAGTACAGATATTTAATTATGGGAGGTTGACCTAATGGGCAAGTTCCCAACTATTGAAAACAAGAACATATAGGACAGTATATGACAATATTTCTGGCTATTAATTTTATAGCTGCTAGTTCCTAAGTTCTCCCGGCCCCACTCGGGTTGGGCCGGCAGGTAGCTTGTCGGCAAATGGAGGCTAAAGCCCCGTGACTAAAAACCTTAGCTTTAACTTTACGGACAATAAATAGGTCGTTCGCGCATTGAACCCCTTGAAAAAATATTGAAATAAATTAATTTGAACATGACTAAATAGTGGCTCTGGTCCACATTACACTAACTTGACCGCTCAAAGTTGAAATTTATGCTTGACAAAATCCAACTTCTGCTGTAGGATTCCGCTTAGTATAAACTCTTTATTCACTACAGAGGGTTTGGTTCCCGGGACTGACAGAAGTTTCTTGAGTTGAGCGGAATCACTGGGGTCGGTGACTATAATGGAATAGGGGGCCCATGACGAGGGCACCTTAGATAAGAAGGTGCCTCCTGAACACTCGACTATACCTGGAAACAAAATGAATGTTTTGTATCATGCATCAAACCATACTATGCAATTTGTGAGGAATAATCAGTACAGAACTATTTTGTCTCGATAGCATATTACATATTATATCCACTAATTCTCAGTACTTTTTTACCATTCTAGTGTCATCTCGATCTGATTTGTTGATTTTAATCTTTTTAGCCAATCGCTAATGGGTGGGGCCACAACCGGATTTTAAACTCTTCAAATTTAACTCTCAAATGGAACAATCTCTTAATTTTTTGAAATCAACCAATGAGATTGCTTAATCACAGAGTTAAACTTAAACTCTGATTATGGCCCCGTACATTGCTTAGTTGAGTTAAACTTAAACTAAGTTTAAACCGGGATTGTGGCTTCGGCCATGAATCTGAGCGCACGGTAGTGCGCTAGGCCAAGTTCCAGCAAGCACTACCTACTGCTTCGGCCATGAATCTGAGCGCACGGTAGTGCGCTAGGCCAAGTTCCAGCAAGCACTACCTAGTGTATCTTTACACGAATCCATTCATCCGGTAAATCTTTCTCTATCGAAGATAATAATCCATGATTGCAATACTCGAATCACGAATGCTCTAGTATGAATCAGGGATAGTATTCTCTATTCTAAGCGCATCATTGAGAAAAGGGTCAGAATACAACATTTGGGCACTCGGTACTGATAAATGGTTACCTACTGTAAGTTTAGGTATTTAGTTTTAGATTTTATTTTAATTCGCTTCCTTCTCTTCTTCCTCTTTGTTTTGTTGCATTGAGGCCGGTAGTATAGAATTTTCTTTTTACCACGTGCAATATATCGGACTTTTCTCTGTCTAGTAACTGCTCATGGCCAGGACCAAAATCAGTTTAAACTCGGTTTAAGTTTAACTCTCGGATTGTGGACTCGGCCATTAGCGTGATAGCGTGCTATTGCCATGCAAGTTACTTTACCAAGAGAGCTCAAGGTCCGTTCCCACCTGTCGTGAGTTTCATCCGATTCCCCCCCGCTATAGATCGACTCAAACTAAATCCATACGTTCTCTCCGCCTCTTCGTCGTGTAGAATATACTTCTCGTGCGGCGCAAACTTCATACACCGCTCTGAGTCTGTGAGCCACTTGAGAGAAACAATCGGTTTGCCTTGGGCAAGGAACAGGAGGAACTTGAGAGAGCGGACAACCTTCTTGGTGACGAGAATATCAGAGGTGATTGGGTTGTCTGTGATGGAGGCGTGGAGAGAAGAGAGGAGAGTGACGTACTTGGCCGTGTTGTCGATCATGGTGAAAGTGACCTTGATTTCTGCACTCTGTGAGAAGAAAACGGATTGAAGTATTTAAAGCTTTGTAGTGTGTAAAATTAACAAGTATTTACTTTCCATGCAACGCGAACGTCCGTGATTGTATTCGATTTTTTGGTTGACCTTATCCAGAATCCGGGCGGTAGGGAGAGTGACGTACTTGGCCGTGTTGTCGATCATGGTGAAAGTGACCTTGATTTCTGCACTCTGTGAGAAGAAAACGGATTGAAGTATGTAAAGCTTTGTAGTGTGTAAAATTAACAAGTATTTACTTTCCATGCGACGCGAACGTCCGTGATTGTATTCGATTTTTTGGTTGACCTTATCCCGAATCCGGGCGGTAAATCTGAAGGGAATCTATTACCTTCCTTGATTTGATTTTAAAACCTCTTACCTTGGCTGACGATATGCTCAGTTTCAATCTCCTCTCACTAGCCGATGTAGAGTCAGAGGCAACACTCTCTGAGCTAGAACTGCTGCTCCTCTGTCGATATGCTCAGTTTCAATCTCCTCTCACTAGCCGATGTAGAGTCAGAGGCAACACTCTCTGAGCTAGAACTGCTGCTCCTCTGTCTTATTAGACTTGACCTCACGCTATGACACGGTGGACCTCTTTGCCTAGGACTTGCCCTGACAGATACATTAGGTAATTCTTTGCCCCTCTTCATTCTCTTGGGTGTACTGGGAGCTTTCATGTTGGTCTCTTCAGTCAGAAGGTCTTTTCTTTTAGTTGCTGACTCTGGTTTCTCAGTTGAACCTGGAACATATTCAAATGCACGTGTAATGCCTCCTCACTTTGTAATATTTTGCTTATTGACGACACGTCAGTTGGATCCTAAAAATATAAGTTTCTTGTACGTATTTACTATTGTAGAAATAGGAATTCCGTCAAATCCACTATTCCACTCAGTATGTCACCAAGTGAAAAACAACAGATAGATTGAATAAAAGTAAAAAGTAACACGTGCTTTTTCATGATCGTAACAGGATAACTACACAAACGATGGGAAATAAACAAATTGGAGACTTACCTTTACAAGGTCTACCCCTAGTGCTTCCTCGAGAGGTGGTCACGACAGAAGTCTGTAACTCATCACTCTCTCCTTTATCTTCAGTTTTCTTGACCCTCTTCTTTGCTGGACTTTCCTTCTTTACATCCTCTTCTGTAGATCGATTCCCCCCCCGAATGTTCTTGTAGATAGTGTAATAGAACAGTTGCGCTTACGTGGATGAAGTTTCTGAGTCAAAGAGCAGAAAAAATGAACAATGGAATTTTCCTTTTTCTTCTACGACTTCTAGATCCCGAGATAAATCAGTTAAAAAAATACCGGTAAAACTTGAACTCTGACGTCACGGCATACGCTCTAGTACACGATGACGTCACATCAAATGCCCCGAGCAAAGCTCCCTCGCAGGCAACACATTAATGTGTTTGTGCGCATTTCTACTCCTCCGCAAGCGTGCTTGCTTACTGGCGCTACCTAGCGGACGAAAAAGACAACTGCTTGAAGTCTGACGTCACACATCTTTGAACTCTTTCATTAGAATGGAAAATAAAAATTGAATTTCGACCTTAAGGATTTTGCGAAAATCTAAACCGATCCTGAGATATGATCAATTTTTGATCGCTAAAATCTCCATAAGAAATACACAGAGTGCAGAGACTGCGGGATAGAAATGTTCCGCTCTCGACCAACATTTTGAGTTTCGTTTATGTTTTAATAGGGAGCGCGCAGCGCGACCGTATTTTTTATCATTTTCTACAAGTTCGGCCATGCCTTTTCTACAAGTTTGGCCATGCTTCGGGATGAACTAGCGGGATTCCGGAGCGAAGCGACGGAATTCAGCTAGTAGTTTTCATATATTCATTGTAGACACGTATGTACTCGAATTCGATAAATTCTTATGTAACTCTTCACAAGCTATCTTTATTTTTTCCTTTATTTCTGGATACTTCTCTTGTATTTTCCGTGTGTTTCTTTAAGTCGTGTCCAGCTTTTCCTATTAAATTTATTGTAAAGGAGATGTAAACTTTTGAATTAAATATTTAAACACTTTATTTATCAAATAAAATAGGTATATTCAAGATTTATAGCTATTAGAAATATAAAAGACCTCGGTTTTTTCTCTCCTTTTTTATGACCTTGACATAAAATAGGTATATTCAAGATTTATAGCTATTAGAAATATAAAAGACCTCGGTTTTTTCTCTCCTTTTTTATGACCTTGACAAAAAAAGTACCAATGTCTAACGTACTTAATAGGTGTCTGAAATAACTTTATTACATAAAAAATCCATGGTAAACTTACTGTTTTTTATAAGATATCCTATGTACAATAATTCAGCAATCAAAACTTCAACATACATTTAATTACATAGGTAGGTATAATACAAAATAAGAAAGTTGGGTGAAGGAAATACTCTTGGTAATGACTTAGTTATATCATTTCTACTTGTATTATTCATAATTAAAATGAAGGTGTTTTCTGTAGATTTTTTCTTTTCTCGCTTTACAGTCGGTTTCCCTCGTACTGTCGAGCTCTCAGCTTCATCATGACTACGACTTGCAATAGTATCTTCTTTAGTTTCTACTTTACTTTGATCGCTGTTTTCTTTAGATCCCCGTGATGATTCTTGTACGCGACACTTGGTATTTTTCACACTAGCTGATGAGGCTTTCGTTTTATGTTTAAGAATTACTTCAGTGTTGTCCAAAATAACTTGTGGACTGGTTAGTCCATGCAGGATAGCCAGTTCGTTTTGTTTTCTTCTACTTGGTGTTCTAAGAACTTCTGGTTCAGGATGGTACTGATCTCCTGAAATGCAAGGGTCATATTATTAGTAGTAATAGCAAAAGCGATATCCTTGTATAACTGACTCATACCCAGCATTCATAAAAATAATACGAAATGTTGAACCAAAGATACCAAGGTTAGTTACATTGAAAAATACCTACCTACTCGAGAAAGAAATAAATGAAGTCATATCTATATTTAGTGAGAAGAAGACAAAGATACCAAGGTTAGTTACATTGAAAAATACCTACCTTCTCGAGAAAGAAATAAATGAAGTCATATCTATATTTAGTGAGAAGAAATCTCTATAGTCTGTTATTATTGCAATTCTATACAGTTCTTACCTGGTTCAGCTGTATGTAGTTCTTTTCCAGGCGTGGTCTTGGTTGATCTATTGTTCTTGAAACTTGTTTCACTCTTCTCTAAGGTATCCACTGCGCTCTTGCTTTCATTCTTTGTGGTTTTCTTACAACCTCTTGTGCTTCGTAGTGGTTTTGATTGCTTTCCTTGTATACCTTTACTTGGGTTTTCTTCACTTTGTATTATGTTTTCATTAGAATTTTGTGCAATACTTTCATCTATATTGCCTTTTTCTGTTTTCTCACTATGCTCCGTGGTAGATTTTTTATGTAATTCCTTCTGTTCTTTTGTTTCTTTTTTGATGTTGGATTTTGATTCAGGTTCTTCATATCTGGGATTTCTTTTACGTTCTCTAGTAAGTTCTCTTTTGACAGGAATGTTTGATACCTCATCTTTGAGACTAGAACTAGACTTCGGGTTTGTTAAATCTGAACTTTCCAAAGAAATTTCGTCACTTGATTTATCTTTGGTGTCATTCTTTTTGCTTTTAACTGTTCTTTTCGTACGCTCTGAAACTTTGTCTTCAGAGTCCTCTCTTTTTTCATCACTTGTCACTTTTTCTTGTCTTTTTCTCCCTCGCGTTTCTTTCTTTTTGCCGTCGTTTTCATGAGTTTCGTTAGTTTCTTTTTTAGGTTCAACTTCTCGTTTTCCTTTTCTTGTGTTTAATTTCTTTTTCCCTATTTCCTTGGTCTCAACAGAGAAATTGGATGACTCACTATCTTCCTTACGACGACCTCGCAAAGTTCTAACGTTGTTTGATTTCTTTGCAGTACGTTCTGTTGGCAAATCAATAGGCACTACATTATCATTTTAATTTCTTTTTCCCTATTTCCTTGGTCTCAACAGAGAAATTGGATGACTCACTATCTTCCTTACGACGACCTCGCAAAGTTCTAAAATTGTTTGATTTCTTTGCAGTAGGTTCTGTTGGCAAATCAATAGGCACTACATAATCATTACGAGTATCTTCTTTTTTCCTCAGTACCACTTTCCGAGTTATAGCATTAAAAAAGTCTTCATCAGAAGAATTGTTCTCTTGATTTATAGCATTGGTCTTTTTTCCTCAGTACCACTTTCCGAGTTATAGCATTAAAAAAGTCTTCATCAGAAGAATTGTTCTCTTGATTTATAGCATTGGAGCAGCTATCCATGCGCCCAAAACTGACTTTCTGAGTAGCAACGTCAAAGAAATCAGCCGCTAAACATGCGTTGTTTTGAGTGGGAGCCACGAAATATTCATCTGCGCTAGTTGAACCAACACTGACTTTCTGAGTGGCAGCTTGAAAGAAATCCACATCTATCAGATTCTTCTTTTGAGTTGGAGACACACATGATTCATCTGAATCACTTGACGGAACACTACTGGCTTTTTGAGTTGCAGCTTCAAAGAAGTCTTCATTTAAAGCTTTATTTTTCGTTGCAAAATGTTCATCGGCCTCATTGGGAATAGCACTAACTTTTTGTGTTGCTGCTTCAAAGAAATCATCATTTGATGGCGTATTTTGTCGTGTTGATACTACAAAAGATTCATCAGTTTCAATCACTTTTGAAGTTGCGGCTTTAAAGAATTTACCCTCTAAAGGAGTATTTTTCTGAGTTGGAGCTACAAATAAATTGTCTGTGTCACTAGGACCTACACTGGTTTTTTGAGTTGCTGCTTCAAAGAAATCATCATTTGATGGCGTATTTTGTCGTGTTGATGCTACAAAAGATTCATCAGTTTCAATTACTTTTTGAGTAGCAGCTTCAAAGAATTTAGACTCCAAAGGTGTATTTTTCTGAGTTGGAGCTACAAACGAATTGTCTGTGTCACTAGCCCCTACACTGGCTTTTTGAGTTGCTGCTTCAAAGAAATCTTCATTTGATGGCGTATTTTCCTGAGTTGGGGCCACAAAAGATTCATCAGTTTCACTTATTACCATACTGACTTTCTGAGTTGCAATTTCGAAGAAATCTTTATTAATGGGTTTTTGATTTTCAACTGATGCCCTTGATGCGTTAATAGAATTTACATTTTGATTTGTTGCATCATTAATCTCGACAGTACCATGTTTGTTCTTTCCAGTGACAGTGAATTCAAAATCAGAGTCAGTACTATCAGAACCATGATCTGATGATATTCTCTGTCTGGTCAATTTCTTTATCTTTTTGGTAGCTTTTCCAGGTTTTGCTTTCTTTTTTTCAGTCGGTTTATTTTTCAGGGGTTTCGGACCAGTACTTCGTGAACTTGCCTCTGTTTCCTCTTCAATTTGGTTTGATACGTCGGAACTCTTTTTATCTTCTGTTTTCCTTTTCTTATCAAACAATTCAAAATCGCTGGTTGTACTACTGTCTTCATTTACTGGAACAATTTTTTTCGCCTTGGTGTGGTGGTTTACTTCATTATTAATATCTTCATCTTGTACAAACTCAGGACGAATTTCTGTTTCACTTACACTGAACATAGAGGAATTGTTTTCCAAACTGACGCTAGTGTTATTGGGTTTGTTCTGGACAACTGGAAATATAATAAAGCATAGGTAAAAATTTTTAATAGGTAATGTATTTCAGAGTCCAAAGGAAATCTTGACTAACTAGTAACTACTAATGTACATACAGGGCGTCCCAGAATTTATGCTTAAATTGTTTTTCTCGAAGCCTGTTTGAAATTTTGAAAAACAAAAAAACCCGTAACTTTTTGATTAAAAAAAAAAAAAATATTTTGGCAATATCGCGATTCGCGAAAAATTTCGTCAAGTCCTCGAAACGCGGGCCAACTTTAAAATCTTAAATGAGAACCCCCTGTTTGTGATACATCATATCAAAGGTCTTAAGGAACGTAGTACTTTGGTACAAGTGTGAGCTCGATCCAACAACCAGGGACGGAGTTATGGCCTCTTCAAATTTTCATTTTCCCATGTTCTCCCGCCAATAGGGGAAGCACCGAAAATGGGAAATTCATATCGATTGACGATTTGTGCTTCAAATAGGTCTCACTAATGATTCATCTTGAAATTCAGACCCAAAAATGAAATTTAGACTTCCGGCCCTGATGACCTCCGGGGGTGAAAATCGATGTTTCGAAATTTGATTTTTTTGGCCGAATTTCAATGTGAATCATTATTAGTGGGACCTATTTGAAGCACAAATCATCCATCGATATGAATTTCCCATTTTTGGTACTTTCCCTAATGGCGGGAGAACATTGAAAAATGAAAATTTGAGTAGGCCATAACTCCCCTCCTCAATTTCTGGTACACTGACCTGAGACACACATGAAACACAAAACTCATTAGTTGTGAAATCATTTGATAAATGAGGAGTAAATGTAGAGAATTTACAGAATCCCGAGAATGTATTAGACCTAATACAAGCCATTGGACTGCACTAATAATTTAATAATAATAGACTCTTGAGTGTAAGGTAACCACTAGGTAAGGTTAATGCCAGGGGTGTTCTCTACAACCTAACCCTTAGAGCTCCATTATTGTGCTCAAATAAATGAAGACAAAATTCTATACCTCAGCTGGGATTGAACCCTTGCCCCCCTGTTAACCAAGTGAGTGTCTTGACCACTACACCACAGAGACAGGTTGCATTCAGAGGTACCCTGGTTTGATTTCCAAAAATAGGTATTATTTATCCATAGGAAAGCTTGGGGCAAGCAGCTAGTTTGATATTATCAAACATACATTGTGAAAAGTATTAATAATAATAACTTACTTCTTCCTGGTCTGTTGATTGGTTAAGTTCATCATCAATCTGAAATTCCAACAAATGAGACAAAAATTAATTTTATACTGACATTCAAGTGATCTTCAGACAAACCACTTTTTTCTATCTTTATATGTAGTGATTAAAATCATTGTTTCTGTTTAAAATCTAAGTATGGAGTGTACAACTTACAGCATAGAATGTAGCTTCTATATCTCCAAAAACTATATGGGATCCTGATTTGAGTTCATAAACCACATACGGCTTCATAATTTTCTGGAAGAAAAGAAAACATTCTGGACTATTAGGTTTTCCTTGCCCTTGGAATCAATTTAATTTTAAGAAACGTTTTACTAGGTATGCTGCTGTGCTAAGCAAAAACGCCCTATGTCACAAAGCCCTACTTTTGGGAAATCTATACAGCAAACATACGTTTTTGACATACGGCAAAACGTTCTAGTGTGGTTTTTAAGGGGTTTAGGATCCATAACTCCGGCCCTGGTTGACGGATCGAGCTCAAACTTGTGCCAAAGTACTACGTTTCTTGAGACCTTTGATATGATGTATCACAAATAGGGGGTTCTCATTTAAGATTTCAAAGTTGGCCCCCGTTTCGCGGACTTCGCGAAATTTTTCGTGAATCGCGATATTGCCAAAATATCCGCATTAAAAATCAAAAAGTTACGGGTTTTTTCGTTTTTCGAAATTTCAAACAGGCTTCGAGAAAAACAATTTAAGCATAAATTCTGGGACACCCTGTATATATATCCAACGTTTTCTAGTTCTTTAATTTGAAACGACCATCTATAAGCAAGTATATAAAATTAATATCTGATAGGTACTTACTCTTGCTTCCTTTAGGTTTTGGCTCATCCAAGAAGCTGTCTAGTTCCATCTCACTGATATCATAGTTCGTAGTATTTTTGGACGATGCTTCTGTGTTATGATCCAGCAAACTTTGGGATTCTGAAACGATAAGAAATCATGGTAGTTCTCTTTGAAAGATTCTATTGTTACCTAGGCCACTTTGACAGTCGGAACATACACGTGTGAGATTGAAGTTCAACGTATTATTAAGAGTATTTCATAATCTGAGAACTTTAGAAGGTACATTTTCCTGAGGACAAACTAAATAGCGCAGACTGGTATAAGATAGGAAGTAGAATGTTTTAGTGTGGCAACCTTTACTCCTTGGTACAACTCACCTTGAGGTAATAAGTTTGGAGATCCTGTAGGATCCTCTTCATCTATTATTTGCTCATCTTCGCTGATAGTAAATTGTGACTCAGGAGGTTCTTGTTTATCATGCTGTGTGCTAACTTCATTGATAAACTGAGACTCTTCAACAATCTGTGATGTGGCACATTCAAGTTCACTTTTATACAAATCATCAATGCTATTCTGAACTGTGACATCATATGTTGAATTTAGTTCAGCTTTGCGTTTGTCCCTATGACTAGGAGTAGATATTTGTTTAGAAGAGGATGGTTTGTTTAAGCTTTCATGTTGTTTAGTCTGATTTTCAGTATCACTATGAGAGTCTTCGCTTGAGGAACTTACGATAAATCGTTTCTTGTTGCCAACAACCATCCCAATAAAGCTTTCTGAGTTGGTGTCATTGACATTGGTAATATTGGTACTATCTGCCGGTACACCGTTTAAATCAGCAAAAGTATTGTCACTTTCACTAACTAATAGGCCACCTTTGCTTTCTTCAAGTTCATGAGATTTTTTATCAATCTTTCCATTATTTTTCATGTTTTCTATATCTGTAGATGATCCTTCGCTGGGACTTTCTGTTTCTTTTACATTTGCTTTTCTTGACTGTGCAGTTCTTTTCTTTCTCTTTGAACGAGTATTTCTAGAGTAATTTTCTTCATCACTTGTACTTTGAAAATCGTCATCTTCAGTTTTCTTTATGATTTTTTTCTTAGTTTTGGATTTATTTTCATTTTCAGTACCTGCACCCATTTTGTTATCTTTATATAATTCTGGTTCTACATGTTCTTGGTTGATGTTATTCGTATACTGTGTTTCCTGGTTATACATTTCACTATCCCATAGTTTAGATGGGTGATTTTGTTTATTCCTCGATCTTTGAGGTGGAGACATTTGAGTTTCAAGCTCATGGATATCTTGTTTTTTCTTCGATCTTTGAGGTGGAGACATTTGAGTTTCAAGCTCATGGATATCTTGTTTTTTCTTCGATCTTTGAGGTGGAGACATTTGGGTTTCAAGTTCATGGATATCTTGTTTTTTCTTCGATCTTTGAGGTGGAGACATTTGAGTTTCAAGTTCATGGATATCTTGTTTTTTCTTCGATCTTTGAGGTGGAGACATTTGAGTTTCAAGTTCATGGATATCTTGTTTTTTCTTCAATCTTTGAGGTGGAGACATTTGAGTTTCAAGTTCATGGATATCTTGTTTTTTCTTCGATCTTTGAGGTGGAGACATTTGAGTTTCATGTTCATGGATATCTTGTTTTTTCTTCGATATTTGGACGGAAGATTGCTGCGTTTCCAGATCATATATATTTTGCTGCTTCTCTATAATATGTTGCGGAGGTGACCTTTGTGTTTCAAGATCGTAAATATTGTTATGCTTTCTTGGAGGTGAAGATTTTTGAGTTTCTAGATCATGTATTGACGAAAGTTTGTCTTCTACAGCATCTTGCATACTGGTCGATGTATTTCGCGTGCAATCATTGGAATTATTTAGCACGCGAGTTTTGCAGTTCACATTTGATAAATCTTTGCTTGGACTCTGTAAACATAACCAGAAAGTAGCAACTTAATATGACTTACTATCAAACTTGTGAGCATCATGCATTTATTGGGTTTCAGGGCATGCCATCCACAATATTAAAAGAACTCTTACACTAGCAGAATTCCGATTGAAAAACTCAAATTCCGAGTCTGTACTGCTCTCACTCCTGTCATTAAGGTTGTCATCTTCAGTAAAATCTAATGCTGGTAATTTCAACTGATCCCATTTGGAAACGCTGCCAGTAACACAGGATACTAGTGGTGGTACTGGTGGGGTACCTGCCTTGATCTCTATAGCCTCTGCTACCTGAGCAGCTCCGACGCTTGTGTCCAGAAGAGATAGGCTTTGATTGATAACATTGTCATCTGTTACATCCTCCTCAATTTCTGGTACACTGACCTGAGACACACATGAAACACAAAACTCATTAGTTGTGAAATCATTTGATAAATGAGGAGTATTTCCTTTATATTCTTTATCCTTTAGTTTTTGAAATATAGCTCATCAAGAAGCAATCCTGATTTTTTGGACGGTAAGTATGTTTACAGAATTACAGGTTGTTGTGGTAGCAGTCACTGTTGGTCTTAGAACACAGGAATAAAAATCAATGGATCAACAGATATAAGAACAGTTTTTCTCATCTGGTGATTTCAGAAAGTAGTGATCCCCAAGTTCTGCATTCTGTACCTACTTTTCATTGTGTTGGTCTAATGGAGAGTTTAGAGAAAGAAACAGATTCCCTAGATTGGAACTGTTTGTCTCACTGAAAACAATCAGAGATGAGCTAGTGGCACCAAAAAAAAACTCCCCCCCCCCTGCAAAGGTTTTGCCTGACTCCCCCCTTGGTGAATCATTTGATGGGGGATGCTTCAAATTATTAAATTAGGTATAGCAACTGTGGTTCAAGCCATAAAAGGTTATCTTAACAAATATTCTAAGTAATGGAATACTTTTTTACCCACTAGGAAATTGTGTAAAGCTCTACTAAATAGATGGCTGCAACACTTGAAAATATAATGGAAGACTTTAAAGAAGAACCAGAACACAATGAAGAACATCTACAAGCTGACCCTTTTTATGATATAACGGAAGACTTTGAAGAATCAGAACACACCGAAGAAGATGGTCTATTGAATGATAATGTTGGTGTCAAACCATCAGAAAAGAGATTGTAAGTTTCTCATAATATTTGATTTATTACTGCTAAAATGAGACTAAGGACTAGGGCAAGATAAAGAAAAAAGTAAGTAAAGGATAAGTAAAAAAGTTGTAGACAATGACAACCCTACTTTTGGGAAATCTATACAGCAAACATACGTTTTTGACATGCGGCAATACGTTCTAGTGTGGTTTTTAAGGGGTTTAGGATAAAGAAAAAAATATAGGATCATAGGAACCATTTGGCACCAAAAACCAAAGATTGATTTTTTTGACATACAGCATTTTCGCTTAGCATGGCAGTATGGGTGTTGGCAAGTGAAAATAGAATTAATGGTGTTGAAGCACCTGAACTTGATAGTTAACTTTACAGAGGGGCAAACCAAAATTAAAGAAATAGGGCTAATTAAAAAAAGTTGACAATTAAATCTGACTCCAACCCAGTGTTCAACATGCTAATTTATATGCTTGAAGGGGGGGGGGGAAACTTACCCCATCTCTCTTGGTAAGGTTGGTTGATTTCAAGTCTTTAATATAAAAATCATCCACCTCACATTCAATGATGGCATGATGGTAAGAGATAGTGTCTGCTTTCAGACATATATCTGAGTCCTCTGATCTTCCAATTGTGTTCTCTCCAAGCTTCAATAGTTTCTTCTCATTGTTGATTAGTAAGTAAAGAGTCTAAGGGAAAATCAAATGACAACAAATCACTATTAGCTATTGAGGATGCAAGGAACACAATTTTTTTTCTCTCAACATAAATTTCATTCACACAAATTGTACGTATACAAAATTGAAAATACCATAATGGAAATCAAAAATGCTTGAAAAACTGGAAAAGATCATCCACATACTTGAAGCTTAAAGCTCGAAAGGAACAAGAAGCAATTGTCATAAGAAGAAAGAAGATCTATGAAAGAATTAATTGCCAAAGACCTGAGCTGTTCCCTCCTCAGTCAACACAAACTTTAGCTATTCTGCTAAAGTTTTAGACGAGGAGGGTTCAGCTCAAAGTTTATTGAGCTCAAGATTGAATTGTTCTGAAGAATAAAATAAATCCTACATCACAGGCAAAATTTCAAGTCAGTAGAATTATTATCAGGTCTTTGAGATATTTACCTATAGATTGTCCTTCTATAGGTAAATATCCTTTTTTAAAAACTTAATCCCCTTCAAAATCATGACCACCTAAAAATGATCTTTTTTTTGTATTTTAAACTGTAGGTTGCAAGCCCAGAAAGCTATAGAGACCTCTCTGTTCTTACCTTTTGAAGTGTAACACTTGTTTCTGTAGTATTATGGCTCAGTTGTTGAGTTCCAATGTAGTCCAAAAAGTCATCCATTCTATGATCCTGTTGAAGTGCGATCAATGATAAAGATTAGATAGGTAATGAGTGAGGGAAAACAGGTATCATCTACCTACAAACAAAAGGATAAAATAATCTTGGAACTTGGAAAAGTGCAGACTTGCGCGAAAAGCTTTTTCTATTTCTTGAGAAAAGTTTGTAAATTTTAAAAATATCCAAAATGAAATTTGCGCCCAAAAGTGACGGAAGAAGCGCGCGTGCCATCTTCCACACACCGTCCGTGAAATGGCCTTGGCCTTGCTTCACTTCACAAAACACAAAGTAACTCAAGTAATCGCAGTTAAAAAAAAGAGAAAAGGAAGCTGTACGCTGGAACGGACATCACAAAATAGAAATATAATTTAATTTAATAAAATAAACATGACAATGTATATATCCTTTATATTCATTTATCCTTTAGTTTTGTGAACAATATAGCTCATCAAAGAAAGCATCCTGATTTTTTCTGGACGGGTAAGTTATGTTTACACGGTGTTGTGCGGTATGCAGTCAACTAGTTGGTCTTAAGAACACAGGAATACGCATAGGATAAGACACACTAGGATACTGTGGTCGTAACATTAGGAATGAAAAATCAATGGACAACAGATATAAGAAACAGGTTTTTCTCATCTGGTGATTTCAGAAAGTAGTGATCCCCAAGTTCTGCATTCTGTACGCTACCGTACTTTTCATTGTGTTGGGTCTAATGGAGAGTTATTAGGAAAGAACAGATTCCCTGATTTGAACTGTTTGTCTCACTAAAAACAGTCGAGAGATGAGCTAGTGGCACCAAAAGAGGGCGAAGGGGGTGAGAGGAGGTGTTGAAAAAAAAAAAAAAAAAAAAAAAAAACCCCCCCCCCCCCTGCAAAGGTTTTGCCTGACTCCCCCCTTGGTGAATCATTTGTTGGGGGATGCTTCAAATTATTAAATTAGGTATAGCAACTGAGGGCCCCATACCACACTGTGGTTCAAGCCATAAAAGGTTATCTTAACAAATATTCTAAGTAATGGAATACTTTTTTACCCACTAGGAAATTGTGTAAAGCTCTACCAAATAGATGGCTGCAACACTTGAAAATATAATGGAAGACTTTAAAGAAGAACCAGAACACAATGAAGAACATCTACAAGCTGACCCTTTTTATGATATAACGGAAGACTTTGAAGAATCAGAACACACCGAAGAAGATGGTCTATTGAATGATAATGTTGGTGTCAAACCATCAGAAAAGAGATTGTAAGTTTCTCATAATATTTGATTTATAACTGCTAAAATGAGACTAAGGACTAGGGCAAGATAAAGAAAAAAGTAAGTAAAGGATAAGTAAAAAGTTGTCGACAATGACAACAACATTTTTAAAACATCAAAACAGATAATGTAGGAAAATAAGGGTTCATAAAAGAATTATTATCCTATTAATAGATTAAAAAAAAAAAAAATGTCCTTTGTGCCTACCTCCTACTTGCATTATATTTTTCCTCCATGTAAATAATAATAATCTACTTATATATATAAAAAAGAAATATGGATGGGTCATGTATGTATGTCTGTCTGAATTGTTTAGAGAAAACTATGATAGATATCAAAAAAGTGTAAATGAAGACCCCCCAGTAAAATTGTTGTATATACCAAAAAAAAATCAGACCTTTAAAATTCCAAACCGTTCCCAAGATATGGGCCTTTTCTGACAGCCAAAATGTCCCATAAGAAATACACAGGGAGTAGAGACTAGGGGACTCAAAGCAAGGAGAATCTTTTTCCTCCAGCAGAGTTTTAGCTTCATTTTTAGATGTTTTTTTATGTTTTTACTTTTCCTCCATTGAACATTGGCATTTGCTTTGATTGAAAGAAAAATATTTTGAGCTTTACAACTGTGTATGAATAATTATCAATTGAATATCAGGGAATATTTTTCAAATCCATTCCCCCCTTTTTTTTCTTTATTTAGTCATTACTGAGCGCGTAGCGCGACCGTATTATCTCGAAGTGAAAAGCCAATAGGGAGCGTGGAGCGCGACCTTATTCTATCAAAGTGCAAAGCCAATAGGGAGCGTGTAGCGCGACCGCATCCTTTCAAAGTGAGAAGCCAGTGAGGAGCGCGTAGCGCGACCGTATTGTTTCAAAGTGTGAAGCTAATGGGGAGCGCGTAGCACGATCATATTCTATAGAAGTGCGAAGTCAATAGGGAGCGCATAGCGCGACCGTTTTTTCTAAAAGGTGTAAAGCCAAAAGATGGCGTAGCACGATCATATTCTATAGAAGTGCGAAGTCAATAGGGAGCGCATAGCGCGACCGTTTTTTCTAAAAGGTGTAAAGCCAAAAGCGCGTAGTGCAACGGTAGCATTCTTTCTGGTGAGGATTCCTACTGACGGAGACATTTTCTTTTACTAAAATATTCTAAACCATGACGAAGCACGGGTAACCTGCTAGTAATAAATATTTGAAAAGTAAGTACATAAGTAAGTAAGACTATCAAGAAGATATAGTGAAAAACTCAGAAATGCTATTTGTAGAAAATATTCTCAGGTAAATTTCAGGAGTATTATTATTTTGAAATATTTTTTAATTGAATTTCAGAAAAATTGCCTGCAATGAGCCAGGCTGTATGGAGAGGTTTTCATCTGTCAAAATATTCAGAGATCATCTTGAGAAGAAACATTTGTTTGAAATGACTTGTGAAAAACTTTCATTTGTTTCTCAAGCAGGTAAAAATCATAATGTATTATTTAGTGTTATAACTTTATCAACACAAATGTTAACACACTTTTTCTACCTATAAATGTTTACTGAAGAAAACTTTCATTTGTTTCTCAAGCAGGTAAAAATCATAATGTATTATTTAGTGTTATAACTTTATCAACACAAATGTTAACACACTTTATCTACCTATAAATGTTTACTTACTTAAGTTTAAGAAGAGCTGGTGGCTAGGAGCCAGTGGTGCTCTATCCCATACTTATCGATTGGTTCTTCATGTCTGGAAATCATCATTTCAAGTATTTGTCAAATTATCTTGAGATACTATTACATAATTATGTACGACATTTACCTTCATTTTAAACAGTTGATGATACTTGTGGTTATTTTGAGCACTGAAATGGTCATATTCAATGTACTAATAATCTTAGAATTAGACAGCACATAAATAATATATGTAGGTAGTCTGCAACTTGCTCTTTTATTGAGTACCTACTTTGTATTCTAATATGTACATAGCTCCTGTAGTCCTGTCTTATTAAGTTGCTGTGTAAGTATTGTGTTGTATTATGTACCTAATTATTTTTCTGCTTCTAATATGTACATAGCTCCTGTAGTCCTGTCTTATTAAATTGCTGTGTAAGTATTGTGTTGTATTATGTACCTAATTATTTTTCTGCTCTCTCTCTCTTTTTCTTTTAGAGTATGAGAAATGGAAAGAAAATTATGAGCAAGAGAATTGCTGTCTATTTGTGAGGAGGACAGGATCTCGTTCAAACCCTGTTAAAAACACATGTTCCAGTTATATGTACTGTAGCAGAAGTGGATATCGCGAAACCAAAAAAGGTGAGTTTTTCACCATTCTTCAAGCTCATCGCATAGTCAGACCATTATCTACTCTACTTGTCCTACATGTACTGTTTTCATAAGAAGTTGGTTGAAATCCTAGTGAAAAGCACGTGTCATGAATCCTAATTTATGGTCATATCAATTGAAAGAGGAGATGAGAGTTATATAGGGAACGAGTCAAGAGATTTAAAGTGAGGGGGAGAAAAGGGCTGGAAAGAAAAAGGTGGAAAGATTGTGTGAACTTGTTTCATAAGAAGTTGGTTGAAATCCTAGTGAAAAGCACGTGTCATGAATCCTAATTTATGGTCATATCAATTGAAAGAGGAGATGAGACTGATGAGAGTTATATAGGGAACGAGTCAAGAGATTTAAAGTGAGGGGGAGAAAAGGGCTGGAAAGAAAAAGGTGGAAAGATTGTGTGAACCAAAAAGAAGTAGTTAAACCGAGTAAACCAAAAGTAGCTGAAACTATCAAACCAAATGAATTGAACAAATCCGATACAAATACCTGTGAAGAAGTAGTTAAACCGAGTAAACCAAAAGTAGCTGAAACTATCAAACCAAATGAATTGAACAAATCCGATACAAATACCTGTGAGAAGAACTCTAGTGGTTCATGTCCAACAATATCAACAACGGATAACATTGCTAGTAAACTAATAGTTCAAACATCTGGTACTAACAATGTGTCTGCCACTACCATAGCATCCTGGGATATTGAACTTTCCTGGCAGAATAAGAAGATCCTCATCCCTCTACACAAAGACCCCAAGGCAGGTATTGAGAAAATCATCCAGAAGGTGAATGCTGGACACTTTGTCTACAAGAATGAGAAGGATAAGAGAGGTGATATTATTAGTACTAACAAGCCAAGTATTATCAATCAGTTATCAGTCATATTAAAGCTATTACACAATCCGGATGATAAAGTGGTAGCAAAACCAGAAGGTCCTGTCACTGTAAAACTTCTTGAACATCGTGAACCTCTTACTTTGAAACGAAAAATAGAAGAATTCAGTCAACAAAATTACCTCAAGAAAGAAAATGAGGGGCTAGTTATGAGCAAAACAAACGAGAATATTCCGAAAAAAACTGAGCCACTACCAATGAAAGGGAAAATTGCAGAAAATGTCTCTGAAAATATATGTCAGACAAGACCAAATGCGAAGGAAATTGTTCAATGTAGACAAACTCAAATACCTAATAGATCTCAGAGAGCAGTCGAGCCAAGTTCAAAAGAAACTGGTAGCTATGGTGAAAATACGAAAGAAACCTCTGAACCTGAAATTGAAACATTACTTCCGTCTAAGAAAGGAACCAAGTATGTATCTGAAACTAAGGCATTATCCCCAGTTGAAAAAACAAACACTTTTCAATCTGCAGAAGTGTTACCTCCACCAGAGAAAATAACCAAGGTTGAATCTGAATCTCCTTCTGAACAAGTGGTTATTCATACTTCTGACGAAGCACTACCTCCACCAGATAAAGTTATCAAATTAGAATGTAGTGAATATAATGCAGCAGATCTAGGAGATAGAGTGAGCAGTAGTCCTGATCAACAGACGGAAGTCGAGCGAACAATTCCCAAGAGAGTTGTTAGAACGCTGAGACCTGAAATACAAAACAAATTCAACTCTCCCCATAATAAAGGTTGCTTGAAGGTATTGAAACCTTGCATCCGCTAAACCGGAAGAACGATACAAGTCACATTCTTTTAGCATCGGGATATGAGTATACCTTGTTTATATTGCCATCATAGGACTAAAGAGTCCTTAAAATTCGCAGCCTACATGATACAGCTTGGGATTTCCCCCTCATGTGTATTTCCATAAAGTTCTTCTTTAACTTACTCATGAAACATAATGTAGCCGACGGCAGCCTAGAATCAGGGCTTTGTGCTTTTTTTACTCTTTGATCTCTCACCTTACCTCCTCAGTTTTACTCAGACCCCCCTCATGTGTATTTCCATAAAGTTCTTCTTTAACTTACTCATGAAACATAATGTAGCCGACGGCAGCCTAGAATCAGGGCTTTGTACTTTTTTTACTCTTTGATCTCTCACCTTACCTCCTCAGTTTTACTCAGATGATTGGTTGTGGGGTCAATTTGAGAATCAAGAGATCAGAATTTAATTGATCTATTCATTCGGTGAAACTCTATTGATCAGTTATCACCCGATTGGTTGTGGGGTCAATTTGAGAATCAAGAGATCAGAATTTAATTGATCTATTCATTCGGTGAAACTCTATTGATCAGTTATCACCTGAGTTGACGCATACATACCTATTAACTAATTATGTATGTATCTCAGTAAATTTACTAGAAAAGAAAAATGCAATGAATGAGTACCTACCGAGTACTAGGCATGTACCTTCCACACTAAAAAATGAAGGTTATCACCCCCATAGTAATAATTATATTTCTGTACTCATTTTCACTTTTAATAAGTAGAAAATCGATATGTTTGTTTATTATTTAAATGTTAATCGTAAATATGTAGAATGCAGTTTGAACTATTGTCGCTTGTCTAAAATGTCGACGCAAATGTGGGTGCAATTTTCTTCTTTATTCGTATTTTTCATAAATTAGGAACTTTGATTAGGCACATAGTAAGTAATTATACGTAAATGTGTAAGATCTATAATATCTATATCTCAAAGAAAATTAAGACAAATAACACTAACATCACAAGTTGTTGTCGGGAGAACCACTCCTGTGAAACAAACAAAAGTACAATCGTTACAACAACATCAATATTACTAATAAAGTCATTACTAATAAAGTCATAGTCCACAAAAGACTCGCACTTGGCAAACAGTGTTGAGGATAAAGTTCCATACTTTGGCTGGAATATGGAATTGAACCCACGCCCTTCTGATTACCAGTCGTCTTGACCAGTACACCACCGGATGTATTTGATATGTGTGACATCACTATATGTCTGTCTGTCTCTACTAATATTCAAGTACAAGGAAAGTATTCAGTATTAAGAAGACTTGAATATCATGAGAAGCATAAACATCGTTAGCTTCAGCCAATTTTTAGTTAATGCATGTTAATAATATAAAGTTATAGGTGAGACACAATATTTACAAGTTTCTCCGAATGTCAATGGTCAAAGCTTTGGATGTAAGCTTAGAGCAATGGTTCTACCAAACTAAACTCCTCCCATGAAAGATTTAAATAGGTACACCAATGTAAGATCTAAGTCACTTGTATATCCCACATCTGGTCACAATTAGGTTTAATATTACGCAATCCTTTGTTCATATTGCTTGAATAAAACAATAAAGCGAATCCCTTTACTGGGAAGTTCTACTATTGTTGTACTTTTACCTAGCATACCTATTATTATAACTTTATGCCTTGGTCTCGGTTGGGATTTGAACCCGCGTCCTCCTGTTTACCAAGTGAGCATCTTAACCAGTTTAACCACTAAGCTACACAGTTAATTCTTCGAGGTTTGATAGAGGGAACTCTACAGTGAAATTCTATTCTAGTCATTTTTATATGTTCAAATAATAAGTTTAGTAAAACTAAAACTATGAAATGAATTTTGCGATTTCATATTATTGTCGGATGCAAAGTTTGACGTGTCATTTTGAATCAAATTCATAGAGTACAGACCTGTTGATGTTGATTTTCAACATTCCAATATCATTGTAGGTACCTATTTATTACCACTAAAACTATGAAATGAATTTTGCGATTTCATGTTATTGTCGGATGCAAAGTTTGACGTGTCATTTTGAATCAAATTCATAGAGTACGAACAGTGAAATTCTATTCTAGTCATTTTTATATGTTCAAATAATAAGTTTAGTAAAACTAAAACTATGAAATGAATTTTGCGATTTCATGTTATTGTCGGATGCAAAGTTTGACGTGTCATTTTGAATCAAATTCATAGAGTACAGACCTGTCGATGTTGATTTTCAACATTCCATATCATTGTAGGTACCTATTTATTACAGAAACATCAGCATCTAGCGTACATATAACTAGATGTAAGGTTGTAAAGCTGGATAGATGACGCAAGCCATACACTTACGTCGCGTCAGTTTCGGGCGTCGCGTCGCGTCATTTTAATCCAGTTGAAGATTTGTGTCTTTGAATAGAGTTCGCGGGTATTTAATTTGTTTAAATTATTTTTGTCTATTATTATTTGGTTTTAGTTTTAATTATACCAAGTCTACTTTGAGGTCAAACGAGACAGTTCGTTTTTCAACTAGTTCAAAATCACTTGGTCATGATAGCTTTCTATGTGTATTTTTCTCAAGGTCTCGCTTCTCAAACTTACAAGACTTGTTTGTGAGAATGCTCACATCCTATTGCCTAAAATTCGACCAAAACGTCGCAGTACGAAAATTAAGGGTGATTTTGATTGATAACAGCTATCTAGTAGGTAAATCAAAAATGGATAGGAACAGTCACATCATATATGTGAACCAAAACTTGAGAGAGATGAATCTACCACGACAAGAGGTACACAATAGATCTACCTGTAAGGCCCTAATTAAATAGGAAAAGGCTAGGAAGAATAACATGAGAAGTAATTACACAATATCACTTGGTTTTCCACAGATGGCAGACCAAAAAAGTCCATGAAGGCAGGAGTTATCTGCACTGCATCCATCATTTATAAGCAGCTTGGGCATGGTGAAATAAGTGTCACTCTTTATCCTAGACATTACGGGCATGATTTAGATGTGGCACAGTTGAGACTTTCCAAAGAGGACAAACATGTTATATTGGCTGAGGTGTCGGAAGGCAAAAGTCCTTCAGATATTGCTGATAAGCTTAGTCTGTCGGCGGGATTGAGAGGTACATGAGGTTCTATTGGTATAATGAATATATTATTATTTATTTACATATATTTTGTGTTAACTCTTGATGTTCGCGCGCCTTTCGGCACGCTTGATGGCTCTAAAGGAGAGGCCTACAAAGTTTAAAAAAACATGGGAAGATTCTGTAAAAAAAAACGGGCAAAAGAATTAACACGTAACAAATTTCAAAACATTAGACCTGATTGGAAAATGCTGCCTTGTATAAACGGGATAAGGTGAAGAAGGAGAAGAAGAAAAAGATAACGAAAACGAAGGTCCCCCTGACCGAAGCTTTAAGCAACTACGTTTACATATGTACCTACATTTTGTAAAAGGGAAAATTTTTGAAGATAAGTAAGTAAAGGAAGAAAATCCAAGTTTTTACTCAGATTGAAGGTGTAATTTTAGCTTTACTTTACCTTACCTAATAGTCTTATGATCTTCATAGTTCTTTTATGTTGTCTTGAGAATAATCATAGTTGCTTGAATGTTAACGTTCCTCTTCATGTTGAGGTCACGTTGACCAAAAACGTGGAAATCTTGAAACTTTGTTTTCAAGATTCTCACTCTGTGTATATTTAATTCTTCCAACACCGTGAGATAGGTACCATGCAGGTTCTATTGGTATAATGAATATATTATTATTTATTTACATATATTTTGTGTTAACTCTTGATGTTCGCGCGCCTTTCGGCACGCTTAATGGCTCTAAAGGAGAGGCCTACAAAGTTTAAAAAAACATGGGAAGATTCTGTAAAAAAAAACGGGCAAAAGAATTAACACGTAACAAATTTCAAAACATTAGACCTGATTGGAAAATGCTGCCTTGTATAAACGGGATAAGGTGAAGAAGGAGAAGAAGAAAAAGATAACGAAAACGAAGGTCCCCCTGACCGAAGCTTTAAGCAACTACGTTTACATATGTACCTACATTTTGTAAAGGGGAAAATTTTTGAAGATAAGTAAGTAAAGGAAGAAAATCCAAGTTTAAAAAAAAGATAAACAGTTCAAATATGTACCTATTGTAAACCTATCCTTAGTTCTTATGATGTTTTGTATCTTTGGATAAAAGTCTTCTACGAACATAATTCTACTCCGTAGGTGCGTTAGCTAACAACAAGGGCTTTTATTTTATCAACAGATGCAAACTCTACAATGAGTCGACTGTGTTTGGTCAACAAGAGAGATGTCGAATTTGTTATGGAGAAGGAACGTATGGCTAACAAAGTCACAGGTAATAATATGTACCTTACATACCTACTCGCATGTATTTTTTCACAAGATTTGAACTCTGCAAATATTTATGTATAAGGATGGTGTATTTAAATCTATCTTATACATCTACATATTTGGTCTGTCCTTAGTCCTTATATTATATTGTTTGTATTTCAGGTATTCCTGAAACTTGTATAAAGAATGATTTCACCTCCCTGGATACATGGTGTGCAGAGCTCAGTGCTGATAATGGTACCATCTCTCCAGTTATCTACTATAAACCTTTGGGTTACAAGACTGCCACTCTGTCCACCTATGATGTGTGTCTTATCCTCATGACAGATCACATGAGGAAGATGCTCAACCAGTGTGGAGATACTCTAGTCTATCTGACCTCAATGACTATTCCCAAGATAAAATACTATGTAACCTTCCTGTTTGTACTAGATGAATTCTATACACCATTCCCTGTATTCCTCATGGTAAGTAATAAAATAAATAATCCACAGTTGAACGTCATGCTTGAATCATTACGTGCGGATATGAAAACTCACAAGATAAACCTTGAAAGCAAGATATTCATGACGGATAGGAATCCTTCTGCATTTACAATGTGGAAAGACTTGATCTATGCCAAATCAAAGCACATGGTATGTCCTCGCTATATAGACAACGAGTGGAGGAAATATCTAGCGACTATATTTCATGAGGATACTCAAGATGAGATCTATGATCAGCTGTGTGAGTTATTAGAACCTAAAGATCATGATGCACATGCCTTACTCAGTAAGGTACTTGCTAAGCTGGAAAGTAATACCATGTGCTCCAAGTTCCTAACTTATTTTAATAAATTCTACACGACTTGTTTTGACGAATGGGGCGGACACATGTTAAAGGAAATCATCAATATACATAGTGTGCCTAACTTTGAGAAAATTTTGACTGAAATCCAAGAAACACTGGACGCCAAATACAAGAAATATTCACGCAATGTTGTCAAGATACTTCAGATGTTATTCAAACGTATCATCTCGTACCAATATGCACGTACCACAGCTCTAGCAGCTATCCGTACAGCTACTGAGCACAATCACAGGACAGCTTTGTCTACAGATTTGAAGAAAGTTTATCGTACAGAGAATGAAGATGAGTGGCGGGTTGTTTTAGATAGCAAGGAGATTGTTAAGAAGAATAAATACCTACCCAAGTGTTGTAGATCTGATGATGTGGAGTGCAGCATTCTGTGTGAACAGTGCGCTATTTGTGTACATGATTATGTGTGTACATGTCATGTGTATACTGTTCGTGGAAATCTTGAAACTTTGTTTTCAAGATTCTCACTCTGTGTATATTTAATTCTTCCAACACCGTGAGATAGGTACCATGCCTCTCTCACTATGATGCCATTTTTTTAGAGTCAAAGTAATGTACGCACGTTTGCGAGTTGACCTGTTATTTATGTTGAAGCGTCATACAAAAGAAAGTTATGATGCCATTTTTTTAGAGTCAAAGTAATGTACGCACGTTTGCGAGTTGACCTGTTATTTATGTTGAAGCGTCATACAAAAGAAAGGTTTACTTCTTTGGTACTGGCAGGACATAGGGATTCGAACCGTTTCTTCACCCATATTATGATTAACTTTGGCACCATTGCTTTCCGCCACTTCTTGAAAACAACTGTAACTGTTCTCTTATTGTAAATACTGTGTTGTGTTTGTTTTTCCAAGTTTCTATGAACGAGTCTATTTTTCAACTTATGTTGTATTTTACATTGTGTTCATGAGCAGTTCTCTGTAGCTTGCTATCTTGTTCACAGTGAAATTCTATTCTAGTCATTTTTATATGTTCAAATAATAAGTTTAGTAAAACTAAAACTATGAAATGAATTTTGCGATTTCATGTTATTGTCGGATGCAAAGTTTGACGTGTCATTTTGAATCAAATTCATAGAGTACAGACCTGTCGATGTTGATTTTCAACATTCCATATCATTGTAGGTACCTATTTATTACAGAAACATCAGCATCTAGCGTACATATAACTAGATGTAAGGTTGTAAAGCTGGATAGATGACGCAAGCCATACACTTACGTCGCGTCAGTTTCGGGCGTCGCGTCGCGTCATTTTAATCCAGTTGAAGATTTGTGTCTTTGAATAGAGTTCGCGGGTATTTAATTTGTTTAAATTATTTTTGTCTATTATTATTTGGTTTTAGTTTTAATTATACCAAGTCTACTTTGAGGTCAAACGAGACAGTTCGTTTTTCAACTAGTTCAAAATCACTTGGTCATGATAGCTTTCTATGTGTATTTTTCTCAAGGTCTCGCTTCTCAAACTTACAAGACTTGTTTGTGAGAATGCTCACATCCTATTGCCTAAAATTCGACCAAAACGTCGCAGTACTTTTTTTTTATATGTCTGTACAACTTGTATCTAACAGAAGTCGTACAGCTTTGAGACCCGAGACCGCAGTAGTATTATCATTATAATATATTATTATGTGTTTGTTCTAATAATATGATGTGTCTTTTTCATTCAATATCAACATGATATTCTTTTTTCTTTTCAATTTTCCTTTTAAAATTAGTTTTGAAACTTTATTAAAAACCTTATTGGTTGTCCATATTCTTCAGTACCTATTACATAAAAAATGAGATAAAATCGTGATATGCACCTGTGATATTCTTTTTTCTTTTCAATTTTCCTTTTAAAATTAGTTTTGAAACTTTATTAAAAACCTTATTGGTTGTCCATATTCTTCAGTATTACATAAAAAATGAGATAAAATCGTGATAATAATATGCACCTCAGAAGAATAAATACCTACCCAAGTGTTGTAGATCTGATGATGTGGAGTGCAGCATTCTGTGTGAACAGTGCGCTATTTGTGTACATGAGTATGTGTGTACATGTCATGTGTATACTGTATATGCACCTCTTAAAAAGGACTGAATGAGCGAAGTGGGTGGACTTGAAATTAGTGGAGATGCCAAAACACAACTTTACATAGTTGGTGGAGATGACGACATTACTTAATATTCATTAAGAGCAAAAGGAGAATTAACGGGTGTTATGATCTCTCTCCTCTCCTTCCTAAAGTGAGGAATATTATCTACGAAAAAATAAAAACAAAATACTCTCGTCATAAAAAATTAAAGACAGATATATTTTTAAAATATTTATATTTCTCAAAGTAATGTTTAATTTAATTTACAAATGGTTATTATTTATCAGTTTAAAGGGTATATTTCTTATTTTACTCTTACAAAAAAGTGTAATAAATAATTTTCAACATACAAAAATAAGTCTGGGATTTTTTTCTTTTTCAACATTTCATTTTAACAAACCAATTTTTTTACTATTTTTGTCTCTTTTTGTTTAAGAACAGTTTGGTGGGTGGAAATTGATTTTAGGAGTAATTGAAAAAAAATAATGTAGGGTAGTTTATTTAAAAAATAAAATTTATTTACAATAATTTATTTATTAAATTAACAGTAAAATTGCCTAATGAAAAATGAACAAAATGATTGGTGGCGGGCAGTCCATACCTCTATAGTTTGGATACGAAATAGTATCGAATATGAATTCGATTTTTGTGTTTAATAATTTTATTTACCTGTGACTGCAACTAATTTTCAAGTAGGTACCTAATAGCTTGATTGTGCATTCTGTTGTTTCCTATTCGAGTATAAGGTTAGGAATTCAGCTCAAATTTTTCGATAAAATCATTCAAAGTATGCAGATCGGTGACTTTTCAGACTAAAAACGCCTGTAGAGCCTGTACTCTTTTTGATTAAATTAGAATTATGCACCAAAGTGACTGAAGTTACCGAGGATTCAAGCTCACATTAGTTGTCATTATATGTATATGTTCTCTTCTGGATGATCTGTTTGTAAAGTCAACCTATCTGTTTGAACTTTGACTTTGAACACTGATACGTCCTTAATAGCAGAGCTGTCCAAGAGAGAAAATATTTTTTTCAAGCTCACATTAGTTGTCATTATATGTATATGTTCTCTTCTGGATGATCTGTTTGTAAAGTCAACCTATCTGTTTGAACTTTGACTAGATCTAGAACACTGATACGTCCTTAATAGCAGAGCTGTCCAAGAGAGAAAATATTTTTTAAAAAAAAAAAGTGTCTTTGAAGGGTTACTAATTTCAAGAATTTGATTTGAACTACCTTCTTTGAAGAACGAGAAACACAATTTTATTTATTCAGGCGCGATTTCTGCCTGAAACATACATAGGAATAATAATAATAGTATTGTTAGCAGAGGAACAGAGCACAGCTTTGTTTGTCATTATTAGTTTCAGCATTTTACTGTACAGAATAAAGAAATTACTTCTCTGCGCCCAGCTTTTGACAGCTCTGGAGTTTTTACTCACTTGATTGAATATTGAAGTCCCCTCTTGGTTAGGAGGAGGTTTAATGTTGGAACCCCTGCGTAGAGATTGTCGACTGGAATGAGGCATGACGTTTTGGTTTGGGTTTTGGTTCGATGATTGTTGATCGTACGAGCTTTCAAATGAAGGCTGCTTTTGGAAAGATGATTGATTTCTGCTGAAGCCGGATTGTTGTTGATTTGAAAACAGTTGTGGATTGTATGAAGGCGACTGGAAGCAGACGTAAACCAGATTGCATTAAAAAGTCTGAATGTCTTTGGTGATTTGATTTTAGACAGCAAAAAATACGTTGGTAAGAAGGTATTTGCTAACATTACTAAAGGTTACTACCTTTGAAGGGTTACTAATTTCAAGAATTTGATTTGAACTACCTTCTTTGAAGAACGAGAAACACAATTTTATTTATTCAGGCGCGATTTTCCGCGCTTGGATTTAAAATTTCAAGTTGTCCATAGACAGCTCTCCTCGTATGGACTCCCGCCCGAAAAGAAAGATTAAGAACGAAACGAACGTAAAATAAAATCGAATGTTTGGGAACACGGTGCAGAATTGTGCTGGTCCAGTCATGTGGCGCCAAAATAAGATGCTCACAGCCCCAGTATGCTCTCCTCCTTGGTCAAGTCAATGCTACGTGAGCAGCTTGAAGAACATTATGGCTAGTGAAACATTCACAAATAACACTAACATCACAAGTTGTTGTCGGGAGAACCACTCCTGTGAAACAAACAAAAGTACAATCGTTACAACAACATCAATATAATGCAAATTTTTATAAAAAGTTATCTTTACTAATAAAGTCATAGTCGACAAAAGACTCACTGAATGTCTTTGGTGATTTGATTTTAGACAGCAAAAAATACGTTGGTAAGAAGGTATTTGCTAACATTACTAAAGGTTACTACCTACCCTTCGTAGGTTTTCAACTTGCTTGATGATTGTGGTTCTCTTTACTATTCTGGAACTCACCTGTGAGTGCTGAGGAGATGATGAGTACTGGTCAGAATATTGGTTGGGATTATACTGGGGTTGATTCTGTCCTGGAAATGATTGGGACGTAGGAAATTGATTCGGAGGGAATGAAGGATTTTGATTTGAATAAGGCATATGATTAGGAAACGAGGCCTGTGTGTCAGAATAGATTTGAGTTTGGGAATAATTTTGATTTTGAGAGAGTTGGGGATAATTTTGATTTTGAGAGGTTTGGGGATAATTTTGGTGTTGAGGAGATGATGGAAAATTTTGGTTCTGTGGAGATTGGGGATAATTTTGGTTCTGTGGAGTTTGGGGATAATTTTGATTTTGTGATGTTTGAGGGTAATTTTGATTCTGAAAGTTTTGCTGTTGAGAAGGCTGTTGTGGATAGTTTTGGTTATGTGAATAGTTTTGGCTTGGGTTTTGAGTTTGTGATTGGTAGTATTGATTTTTATCAAAGGATTGGTTCTGGGTTGGGGAATGAGAAGTTTGCTGCTGGGGCTGAGGATAAGGGTTTTGCTTCTGTACAGATGCCCCATAGTTTGGATTTTTCGCTGGAATCGGTGGTGTCTGTTGATACATATGGGTAGGAGTTTGACTCCGAGACGTTTGGCCTGTCGTAGAGTAGGAGGATTGCTGCGTTGAGTATTGACTCTGTGGCTGCTGAGCAGGACGGGGCTGACCAGGCATCGGCAGTCGATTCCCAATCTGTGAAGGCATAGGTAACTGTTCGGTAGGGAGGGGAGGTGAAGGTAACTCGGTTGAAGGTAATTTGGTGGCGTTTGGTGAGAGTTGATCTAACGATGGTCCTGGTGCCAAGCCTTGACCCTGAGCAGGTGTCCTGGTGTAGTCGCGAGGTTTTAGTTTATCCATGGCTGAAACGGAAACAAATACAATAGTGGATTTTAGTGGAGCCTGTTATAAAAAAAGTGAACAATAAATAAATTCTAAACCCAAGCTAACAATAGGTACCTAGGTAACTATTATACTAAAATTATTATTTTTATCTTTACCTACTGTTGGGATTCCACAAGTAATTACCCTAAGTAGGTAGAAGATGTGAAACAATACTTAAATGAACTATGAAGTATAGACCTACTTGATTATGAAGCATGCGAAAGACCCTTTTCTTACCTTTTGGACGTTCCATATTAAATACAGAAAGACCTAAAAATGAGAGATATAAACATTCAAAAGAAGGAAGATTTTTTTTTTTCGTCTATATAAGTAGACCTGGGAACACTTTTCTAACTTTTGTTTCGTCTTTAAGTTGGAGTAATTTAGCTACATAGTTAAGAATGAGATCCAAGCCAATACTGAAATAACTGTAGGTATTAGGTACACAATGGAACTTGAACATTTATCCGTACCCGTTGCTCCTGCTAAACTATAAATTCAATGAGTTGGATCATTTACCTGGTTGAGAAAAATCAGGAGCAAATTGTTTGGCTGTTAATTTTGCTATTTCATAATCTTCCCTTGCATGATCTGCTGCTAAATCAGCTAATTCTGCTTTTCCTCTAGCGGTGGCCATTCTGCAAGAGCTATTTCATAATCTTCCCTTGCATGATCTGCTGCTAAATCAGCTAATTCTGCTTTTCCTCTAGCGGTGGCCATTCTGCAAGAATCGTTTGTTCATATTGCTTGAATAAAACAATAAAGCGAATCCCTTTACTGGGAAGTTCTACTATTGTTGTACTTTTACCTAGCATACCTATTATTATAACTTTATGCCTTGGTCTCGGTTGGGATTTGAACCCGCGTCCTCCTGTTTACCAAGTGAGCATCTTAACCAGTTTAACCACTAAGCTACACAGGAGGCTTTTTTTTTAATTCTTAGAGGTTTGATAGAGGGAACTCCAACAACGGAGGTCTTATCATCCCGAAGTCGAAGGGACAGGATGTTAGAAATCCAGCCGTTCTGAGAACGAAAAGTGTTGTTTACCTTTACATGAGGACTGACAATATAGAGAAGCGGATTCGCGCGAAGTCTTTCGTTTTCTTCGGCCATACGGCGAAGTTCGTGTCTCCTTGCCGAGCTAAGCACTGAAGCTTCTTCCCGGGACATGGGTGTCATGGCTGTCGGTAAGACTTGCACATCGGGCAAGCTTTTCTTTCTTTGCAGAGGTGCTGCCACTGGTGGCGCCTGGAAAGGAAATACCCCCCAGGTCGCTTTAGTAATACACATGAGACAGGAGACCCCTCACCCCTATGGGATCAGATTACCCCCCAGGTCAGTTTAGTTATACACATGAGACAGGAGACTCCTCACCCCCCATGGGATTGATTGTGTGGTTACTTGAAAACAAATAAGTGTCCACAATTCTGTAGGTACCTACCTAATCTTTTGGGTCAGTCGGTGTCCCCAAAGACTGTTGGTCGTATTTTCCTTTTGGAATTTCCCCTCTTTTGGCGTGATAGCGCCTGTACTAAACCATGGAAAAAAAAATAGGGGAAACGAGCTTCAGAAAAAGAGGGGATATTCCAAACGTAAAACTTAGGTCAGCCGTTCCCAAACTTTATTTTTCGTACGTGGCCCCCCTTTGTTTTAATCATTAGAATGAAAGTCTTGGGCCAAAATTTTAATCAATAGAAAATTATTAACCCAGCACAACGTTGGTTACACCCAGTTGGTTGGCAATCATTAGAATGAAAGTCTTGGGCCAAAATTTTAATCAATAGAAAATTATTAACCCAGCACAACGTTGGTTACACCCAGTTGGTTGGTCCTGGTGCCAGTTGGTTACAATGTTACATCCTATACTTATTTTGTCCATTATTATTTTCAAGTAGAATATCATTAAAAAATATATTATCAACAAAGCAAATTTTGTAATATCAGTTACCTACCTAGAGATAGCAATATCAGCTTTCTGCAAGGCAATTTTGTAAGCTCTTTGGGCTGCGTTCACAGCGGCATCGATCCGTTCCCGGAATTTGGCAGAGCGCATGAGAAATAGGTGCTTCTTCTTCTGGGAGGTGATTAGGACGTTGTTCTTGTACTTTCCTTCCTCTTTGGTACCGTCCTTGAACGTAGTGATACCGTAACCATACTTCTTGTTCGCGAACCACTCTCCTGCAATGGATAGGTAATAGTATTAGTTCTAGAGATGTGGAATTCCATTTTATTTCGTTTCTTGCCCAAGTGGACTGAAAACCTTGTGTGAACTGAAAGTTAAACTGCCAGGGAATCCAGGTTAACGAGACTTTCCTGTCTTAGATTTGGGCAGGATGAACAAGGACCTTGTGTGAACTGAAAGTTAAACTGCCAGGGAATCCAGGTTAACGAGACTTTCCTGTCTTAGATTTGGGCAGGATGAACAAGGTATTATATGCTCTTCTATTCCAAATCTCAAATAACTTACCTTCGTATTTGAGTCCGTCAGAGCGTTCACTGATTCCAAATCCAGATCGCTTGTCATTCTTCCATTCTCCCATGTAGGTTTCCGTCACACTTGAGTCCATATGCTCGTCCTGGAAACATTACAACATATTTCAAATCTTTAAACATCTACTTATAAGGATCCCATTTTCGACCCCAGAGTAGCGATCTTCAACCACTGACTGGTCGAAGTCACAAAGCTTTCCGTATGTTTAGCTGGATAGATTTCATGTTTTACGATCGTGGTTGTTTACAGGACGTCGGGTGCCTTGGTTGCTTGAGAACTTACCTCAACGACAAAGCTGGCGTTCGACTCATCGTTGACACTGCCCGCAATGATCCCTGATCCAGAATGTGATGATTCGGTGCTCACCCATGAGGCGCTGGAAGCTGTGCTGCGCATGCTCCCTCCGGAATTGACTCTCTTCTCCAAGTCTCCTGTGGACCTCTGCTTTTTGATTTTTAACCCCTGTGCGTGACAAGAAGGAAGATTCGGTGCTCACCCATGAGGCGCTGGAAGCTGTGCTGCGCATGCTCCCTCCGGAATTTACTCTCTTCTCCAAGTCTCCTGTGGACCTTTGCTTTTTGATTTTTAGCCCCTGTGCGTGACAAGAAGGAAAGAACATGAGTATACGAGTTGACGCATACATACCTATTAACTAATTATGTATGTATCTCAGTAAATTTACTAGAAAAGAAAAATGCAATGAATGAGTACCTACTAGGTATGTACCTTCCACACTAAAAAATGAAAGAATCTAGGGAGAAGAGAGAAGAGAGGTCGTCTACACAAGACTGAAAGATGCACACCCATGATTTCATTATTCAAAACATCCTCATTCGTTCACATAGACACTTATCTACTGTAATGAACGGTATCGAAAGCCAAACGACTTACGGACAGAATGGATTTCTTGATGTTACTCGATTTCTCCACCAGAGAGCGTCTGCGTTGCGGGGGATCATCACTTCGAGCCCGGAGTACAAATCCTCCGCGGGAATCATCCACTCTTCGGTCTCGCTCGACAGCTGCCTCTGTCCCGGCTGGTAAACCTCCGGCACCGCCAGCCACCTCATTGCTCCTCAGAGACGTCAGCGAGGCGCGTAGGTTTTTGTTCGGTCGGTAGTGGGACGCCAAACCGAATGGAGCACTGGCTCGAACCCCGTACCCGTGGCGCATTCCCCTCAACCACTGTCCTTGAAACGTTCCTGTCAACACAAGAAGGAAGTCATTAGGATAACTCGACGGCCTGAACTACAATCAAACCAAAAGGTGTGCTTATTTACCACTACATCACAAACTGCCTCAGCATCGATTGGTGGTGTAGTGCTAAAAACGCTCCCCTTTTCTTGTAACTGCTAACTTTCAAATTGTGTACATGTTTTCCATGTTAGTTCCTAATCATGTGAAAGTGCTTATTGTACAAGGCAAAGTTTTTACAGGGTAAACACCGCAAACCTTTGTACGAAAATAAGGATTTATTTTGTAAGAGGTCCGATAGAGGGAACTGTAACTCCTAAGGTCTCGTCATCCCGAAAGCGAAGAGAGAAGGAAGACAGGATAGGAGAAAGCCAGCCGTTCCGAGAACGAACCTTATCCGTTCATAAAACCCGCCCTGGGTGGGAATCGGACATACGACCTAGCACACAAGGCAGACGCGCTATACCATTACGCGCTAAATAGGCTGGCGAGAATGAGGATTATATTAAGTTCGTTCAACTGGGTTTAGAAAGAGAGTTTTAAATCGTCCCGTCCGCCCGTCCCTCACTTGGTCGCTCACTATAATGTAGTTGGGTAGAACATATGCCTTGCCCAGAGGCTAGAGTGTCAACAGATAAGCTACAATGTTGCTTGATACATAGTAGGTACTGATCAACATTATCCTAAACTGGTCGTCATAAGATAAAAGTGTCTTCCCGGAAATCAACTTTTTTTTTAAATAATTACTTTCATATTTATTATTGAATCAACAACACATAGGTACCTTGAATAGGAATATCTAGGCTTTCAGAAATGTACGGACCAAAGTTTCGCCATTCAGGGCTATACTTTGCGAAAAGGTCAAAAGGAATGGGGCCTTCTCAGGACCTTTTGGGGCAGGTGGCCCAAACTTTGCAGAGAGGTTTATTATAGGATGTATCTAGATCAAAATTGTGCGCGGCCCGAACTTGGAGAAATGTACCGTTCGGCCGCTATTTACGGCCATATTTTTCAAAAATGTCAAAAAGAGTTCGCCTTGCTCAGGACTTTGGATTTCGACCCAAGTTGATCAAATTTAACAGAGAAGTTCGGTAAATAATTTATATCAAAAATGACCCTGATCATTCTAGGATACAAGGTTTCCTGGTGTTAGGTAAGGGGTCGCCAACCTTTTATGGGTAGCGAGCTACTCAGATCACTAGGAGATCCTTTGCGAGCTACCTTTAGTCTGGGAACCAAAACTTTACGACGTAAAGTTCTGGTTCTTATAAGAGTTGCTCTCAAAAACCTCTCGTGAGCTACCGTTAGCTCGCGATCCATACAACTCTAGTCCCGGTCATTCCTCCTTAGCTGAGAAATAGGTAGCCTATCTCACGGACACGCAATGTAAGTTGGCTGAGTCATACAATAAGGAGATGTAAAAATAAATCAGTAGGGCGGAAGCTGCTGAATTCCAAGACAGCACAAAGTTCCAATAGAGACACGATGGGTTAATATGCGTTACAACGTAAGTATAGCATGGATATTTTGCTAATACATTTCTGTAAATAATTTATTTATAAGTGAAGTGTACTCTCAAATACAGGACTCAATTGTGGCATTGTGATGGCAGATGGCATGTATTCATAGTACCTATTGCTTTTTTTACACTACACTGGGCATGGCAATACTACATAGATCTTATAAGCTAAACCCAACTTTTGAGGCTGTTTTCTATTGAATTCAGCACAATTAAGTGAATCAGGTCTTCGTGTTGAAGGCGGAGCACACCTATTGTCAATGATCAGTATAAATTAGGGAACTCTCAGGGCTTTCCATTTTATTATCGGAGTTGTCTTCTATATAAACAGTCAGACTAAGTATTCAGGTTTTATTGATAGTGTGTATGTGTAGGTACCATAATATATATACTCCATCGTTTATATTGGAATCCCATTTGAGTTGAGCAACTAGTGGATATTTTCATCGGCTGTACTGTACCATCAGTATTCCCTGTATAACCAGGAGGAAAAACAAGGTATTTTTTTTTTTTTTTTTTTTTTTTTTTTTTTTTTTTTTGTGTATTCCATCTGTTTGTTGGAAAGCCCTGAACGTTTCTAGACTCAGAGTGGTGAACTTTCCGTTGAAAAGCCCCAGAAACCCAGAATTGAAACTTTCCGACTGAAAATTTTCAAGTAATCCAACGAGTAAAGTAGGTATATTGGAGCTTGGGACGGGGGAAATAGGCTACGTGGGCGTCCACTAATAGAGGAAAATGTACACAGCACGTGGGGAAAACTTGTCCAAGCATATAATTTGTACATAAATATCATTCTCAGGTCGAGTGACCTTTCGAAATAATGTAGGTACCTACATAGCAGGATTGTTCAAACAGAAACTAGTGCAAACAACACAAGTATATGGCTAATGTAATGGAAATGTTTACTTGAAATAGAAACTCTGCACAAAATCGGCTTCATTACAAAAGAGCCTTTTCCCCACAAGTGGCGGCAAAGGAGGAACAATAGAAAGAAAATGTCATACATTTTTGTAACAATGGGCTAGAATTTAAGTCAACAAAGAACAATATAATGTAGAACATGATGTAAATTTTTCAAAAGCCTGCAATAATTTATTTTGAAAAGGCATAGGTATTGCTGCTGATAGCTTTGTGAACCTTGGAGTGTCAAATAATCAGTAGTATATGTCTAATGTAATGGAAATGTTTACTTGAAATAGAAACGCTGCACAAAATGGGCTTTATTACAAAAGAGCCTTTTCCCCACAAAGGAGGAACAATAGAAAGAAAATGTCATACATTTTTGTAACAATGGGCTAGAATTTAAGTCAACAAAGAACAATATATGTAGAACATGATGTAAATTTTTCAAAAGCCTGCAATAATTTTGAAAAGGCATAGGTATTGCTGCTGATAGCTTTGTGAACCTTGGAGTGTCAAATAATCAGATAATATTGAATACATAAATAATGGTAATGTATTTAAAAAATAATAAACTAGGTGATCATTTTCCCTTCATTACAATTATTGAAGTATCTTTGAAGTGTCTAAAGTAAATCGACGCTGCCCGACGCAATGACTCGAAGCAAATATCAAATAATGACCATTTTCAGGTAGTACCTATTTTTTCATATTTTGCAGCAAGTATCATCACTTTCTACTACACTTTCGCTTTGTTCCATAGCAATTTATTGCCCAATACTAGAACCACAGTGAGTTGAGTGGGCACATAGCTACCTAGGTAATTTCCGAAAGTACATATTTCCAGGAGATCCAAGTGTCCATGAAGTGCAGGTCATTCAATGAGTTGGAGAGTTGCAAGAGACAGGAAGGACTGGCTTCACCGATAAGGCTTGGCCTTTAGAAATTGATGATATTAGGTATAGGTATGTATGGACATTTCACATTTATTCCAATGGCAAGGTTCTGTTACAAAGTCTTTGTCAATTTTCAAACTAGACTTTCTTAATGTAGTATAATTTCTTAAAAACTAGGTAAAGGTAGGTAGATTTTTTTTTATAATTTCTGAAAACTAGGTATGGAAAGTCCCTACTTAACGACCAATAAACATCCCCAAGGAGTAGTTGAAACGTTACCATTTTCTAAGTAAGAGGTAAGACAAGTGATTTCCACCTACGATCCATGCATGTCGTTGGTACATCACACCCACACGTAGCAAACACCCCTACACGTACACTATGGATGTGTAATTTTCTGAAATTTGTCGCATGATTCAAGCGACAGTGTCTCGATGTTTCCTCAGAATTGTTTATTGTTACTCTCAATGTTGAGTGGACCGACTCATAGGATGATTAGGATGGTCAAATTTATGTGTTGCTTGCCACATTTTTACGTGTAGCATTCCAGCCTAGAATTCCCCACATAGAATAGAATATACCTCATTTATACAATGAGACTGAAAAGTTTCTTTACCTCGGCAGTCTATATAAGGAATAAGGTCTTATAATAAATTATCTTCGATGTACAAAACATAGCTGCTAATGCACTAAGCTACCAAGTTCAAAAGCTCTTTCCCGCACTACTCAGGTTTTTCCAAGAGAAGAACCTGCATCGCTGAGTACCTATATACTCAACAACTGTAAATTATTTAAGCCTATTGAGAATTGGACCCAGGCCTTTGTTAAATCACGGTACTGTACAGCTGTCAGTCATGATTTAAATGCTTCTCGGGCGGTATTAGACGGAAATCGCGTGCTGTTTGAATAATTAGTAAGGACGTGCTCATATGTTTTCACATTTTCTTAATACCTGAGTGGTATTTTGCATTATGTTGGTATAGTTAAATGCAGTAGACGTAATAATTATAACATTAGCCTTGGTCTCTGTGTACGCATAGTTGCATGACACCTAAGCCTTTACACAACCTACCCTTTTCTTGTAACTGCTAACTTTCAAATTGTGTACATGTTTTCCATGTTAGTTCCTAATCATGTGAAAGTGCTTATTGTACAAGGCAAAGTTTTTACAGGGTAAACACCGCAAACCTTTGTACGAAAATAAGGATTTATTTTGTAAGAGGTCCGATAGAGGGAACTGTAACTCCTAAGGTCTCGTCATCCCGAAAGCGAAGAGAGAAGGAAGACAGGATAGGAGAAAGCCAGCCGTTCCGAGAACGAACCTTATCCGTTCATAAAACCCGCCCTGGGTGGGAATCGGACATACGACCTAGCACACAAGGCAGACGCGCTATACCATTACGCGCTAAATAGGCTGGCGAGAATGAGGATTATATTAAGTTCGTTCAACTGGGTTTAGAAAGAGAGTTTTAAATCGTCCCGTCCGCCCGTCCCTCACTTGGTCGCTCACTATAATGTAGTTGGGTAGAACATATGCCTTGCCCAGAGGCTAGAGTGTCAACAGATAAGCTACAATGTTGCTTGATACATAGTAGGTACTGATCAACATTATCCTAAACTGGTCGTCATAAGATAAAAGTGTCTTCCCGGAAATCAACTTTTTTTTTAAATAATTACTTTCATATTTATTATTGAATCAACAACACATAGGTACCTTGAATAGGAATATCTAGGCTTTCAGAAATGTACGGACCAAAGTTTCGCCATTCAGGGCTATACTTTGCGAAAAGGTCAAAAGGAATGGGGCCTTCTCAGGACCTTTTGGGGCAGGTGGCCCAAACTTTGCAGAGAGGTTTATTATAGGATGTATCTAGATCAAAATTGTGCGCGGCCCGAACTTGGAGAAATGTACCGTTCGGCCGCTATTTACGGCCATATTTTTCAAAAATGTCAAAAAGAGTTCGCCTTGCTCAGGACTTTGGATTTCGACCCAAGTTGATCAAATTTAACAGAGAAGTTCGGTAAATAATTTATATCAAAAATGACCCTGATCATTCTAGGATACAAGGTTTCCTGGTGTTAGGTAAGGGGTCGCCAACCTTTTATGGGTAGCGAGCTACTCAGATCACTAGGAGATCCTTTGCGAGCTACCTTTAGTCTGGGAACCAAAACTTTACGACGTAAAGTTCTGGTTCTTATAAGAGTTGCTCTCAAAAACCTCTCGTGAGCTACCGTTAGCTCGCGATCCATACAACTCTAGTCCCGGTCATTCCTCCTTAGCTGAGAAATAGGTAGCCTATCTCACGGACACGCAATGTAAGTTGGCTGAGTCATACAATAAGGAGATGTAAAAATAAATCAGTAGGGCGGAAGCTGCTGAATTCCAAGACAGCACAAAGTTCCAATAGAGACACGATGGGTTAATATGCGTTACAACGTAAGTATAGCATGGATATTGTGCTAATACATTTCTGTAAATAATTTATTTATAAGTGAAGTGTACTCTCAAATACAGGACTCAATTGTGGCATTGTGATGGCAGATGGCATGTATTCATACCTACTGCTTTTTTTACAGTAGACTGGGCATGGCAATACCACATAGATCTTATAAGCTAAACCCAACTTTTGAGGCTGTTTTCTATTGAATTCAGCACAATTAAGTGAATCAGGTCTTCGTGTTGAAGGCGGAGCACACCTATTGTCAATGATCAGTATAAATAAGGGAACTCTCAGGGCTTTCCATTTTATTATCGGAGTTGTCTTCTATAGAAACAGTCAGACTAAGTATTCAGGTTTTATTGATAGTGTGTATGTGTAGGTACCATATACTCCATCGTTTATATTGGAATCCCATTTGAGTTGAGCAACTAGTGGATATTTTCATCGGCTGTACTGTACCATCAGTATTCCCTGTATAAATAATTGAAACGCGATTGGAATTTCAGAAAGCAAACATATTGCGGCCATATAGCCATACAAAAAGTAACATGTTTAACTCGTACATTATGCATGGCTAACGTTTGAACAAAGAATTAGTTATACTGAATTAGCATGCTCTGAAATTTAAATTCAATTAATGTACTGCAGCATTTTTCCTCGGCCCTTTCATGATTTACATGTTAGGAAAAAGTTGATATGCATGCGATGATAGGAGGTCTAGTTATAAATATCTAGGTATAGGTATATTTTGCTTGTTGATTCCTATTGAGGACAGTAAATCAATATTAGCCTGGAGAAGGGGGTTCAAATGACTTCATTCCTTGTTTCGCCAGTTCTGGGCAGGAACCTGATTCAAATCAACCAATACACCAGCAGGAAAGGACAAAGCCTCACGCCAATATTTGTCAGCACAAGGGATCGAATCCAGAGAGTCTCTAACACGGAGCCATATTGTTTCAACACCAGCAGGAAAGGACAAAGCCTCACGCCAATATTTGTCAGCACAAGGGATCGAATCCAGAGAGTCTCTAACACGGAGCCATATTGGAATATTATTTGGAATCTCTTGGGAATGTTAAATACATCAGAGATACTGATACCAATCCGATTTTGACGTAGGCAGGTAGATACTTCAGATTTGCTTCAAAACATGACTAAGACGAAAATTTACTTCTGAATGTCAGAAACGTGATGTGTTGTTGTGATTCAAATTCAAGCAGAAAACACACTCACACCCAGACGAGACAATGTATTACTCGTCCGATATTTCTACCATCTTGTAATCATTCGAAACTCCAATGAACACTTGACCGGACCGGAAGTTCAAGTCAAACATATTTTACTAGCACATACATTTATTTTCATGAGTAAAACACTCCATCTATATTTTTTCCAAAAGGTAACGTGCTCATGATGCTCGAGTAATTGCCCCTTTGGATGGCCAGAGTCAAACATGAGCTGAGAAATGAATAGACAAAACATAGCCCTCGTACAGATAATGGACGAATGGAGTGTCGAGATAGAAGAAGAAGAAAGTTACCTACCTATTTGATATTTGAACATAATAACTAATAACACGAAAATAGGGGAATTGTTTATGAGGTAGGTACCTACTCTACTGGGGCAACCGAAAAATAGCTAAAGAAGACAAAAAACACAAGTCTTAAGAAATGTGTTGATTTCGTTTTTGCAAGCTAATTGAATCAATTAATCAATCGCAATTTGATTTTGTCTGTTGTGTCTTTTTCATGTTTTTGAGTTTTTCACACAAGTGTCACAAAACACAAGTGCGTGAAAGATCGAAGATCGATTCTTTAGGTGAGATCGATCTGATGGATCGATTTTTAGCCTTCCGATTCGAATCGATTCAAAAGATCGATCTTTTACTCGAGATCGAACATCACTAGTTTTGCCGATCTACAAATTCCGAATAATGTCGATCTCACCCGATCGAATACATAACACTGAACATTTAGAGACGTAACTTGAAGATTGATGATACACACTGTACCTTATCTTCTACATCTATACAGCATCATGTTGCATTTGTCACCTTATGGCTAATGATTCATGAGAACGAGAGAGAGAGAGAGAGTTCATGAGCGTGGGAGAGAAAGAAAAACTCCCTCCCATTTCCATTGGGAAGAGAACCTATCCCATATTGGAAAGTTTTAATGAACATTTAAAGAGACCTACTCAGGGGCAGAGCTTACATCAGTTATCAATAGATTAAGACATCTACGCATATTTTTGAACAAACTACTGGCTCTCAAGTAGCACTGAAGCATCACTTCCAAAGTTCATCTAAAATCTAAAGCATCTGAAAATCCAATATCTGGAACTGTGTACGTGCGGCTTAACTATACGCAGCCGTTGTGTGCTTGTCCATCGAGATATAGGGAGCCATGTTCTGCCAGTATCAACTCTGACGATTTTCATACGACCGAGCTTACCACGGATCCTCAGGGCAAGGTAAGTACCCCGGTCCGGCCATTCTCGGGACACGGTATCTTCGACATGGGCAGTCTAGGCAAGGGTCTAGTGTATTTTATGGGTTTCAAGTTTGTCTCGGGATGATGTAATATCGCACTCGAAAAGGACCGAAAATTCCCTTTATCACAGATGGGCGATCGACGAGGTGAAGAGGTGAATCTAGTCGACCACTTGCAACGAGAGTCCACACGACACCATCCACCTCTTCAATTGTCCATCAAAGCTCACACAACTCACACCTCTGGAATTCATAATGATAGGCGACGCGCAGATGATAAGAAGAGAGACATAGCATCAAACACACATTGATGTTTGATAAATTAGAGGAAAAAATCATCATTAGGAAAAACTAGGAAGGAAAAGAGGAATTGAGAGGAGACAGAGGACGAAGAAACGGAAATCGTGGATAGTGGATGACTGGATGACGAAAGAAGCAGAAAAGGGGAAAAGGAACAGAAAACGAGATTCATCAACTTGACATTTTGACTTGATAGGTACTTGTCGTTATCTTACATTATGAGCTAAAACTAGTCATTATCCCTTGTCAGTTTTCTTCGTCTTCATTTTGCCGTCCGTATCTATCTAATTTTCTTACTTTAACTACATTGATAACAACCATGAAACGAAACTGATGATCTGATGACCTCTAGTTGGTTTTATGTTTTGATGTCCTGTTTTTATTGGTACTGTTTATTTTAAGATTTATTAAAGCTCAGGTGAAGGTATGATGGGCAAGGCCCCAGGACAGGATTGGACAGCCATTTTTTTAGTCTTCGACAATCCGAAGTTTAGACAGCAAGCCATCGAGCAATCTGGACCAACCGTTTTGTCGCTTTTTTTTTTTTTGTATCTCCCTTAACCGTTCCATCCCATTTTTTTTCCATCCATTCCTTTCTTATTACGTGTTACTCACCTTTTTTTTTTAAATTAATCAGGGGTGTTTTGGAAAATGGTAACCCCCATAAACTGTATCAAATATTAGCTTGGTTAGGCTGCGGCGGGAAAAAGGCTTTTCAGTCTATCCAGCAGGTACAACGGTATATCTTTATCTATTTTTTTTTTTTTTTTTGTTTCCTCTGTTTTTGTTGGAAGCCCTGACGTTTTCTGGGACTAGAGTGTGACTTTTCCGTTGAAGCCAGAAACCCGAATTGGAAACTTTCCGTGAAAAATTTTCAAGTATCAACGAGTAAAGTAGGTTAATTGGAGTTGGGCGGGGGATAATAGGCTTAGCGTGGGCTGTCCTCTGATAATCAGAGGCTAAATAATGTTCACAGCGCGCGTGTTGGGAATGTGCGTCAGCGCGTATGGTGCTGGTAAGTTTTGTGGAAATTTGTACCTAAGCATAATATGACATAAAATCATTTCTCAGGTCTGGATTGATCCTTTTCGATAATAATGTAGGTTACCTTCATAGCGGATTGTCAATTATATACAGAAACTAGTGCAACAATTATTACAATGTGATGTCTAATTGTAATGGAAATGTTTTTACTTGAAATAGAAACTCTGCACAAAATGGGCTTTTATTACAAAAAAGGAGCTTTTCCCACAAAGTGTGCGGCAAAGGAGGAACAATAGTAAGAAAATGTCATACATTTTTGTAACAATTGGGCTGAATTTAAGTCAACAAAGATACAATAGTTAGTGATTACTACATGAATTAAATTTTTTCAAAAGCCTGAAAATTTATTTTGAAAAGGCATAGGTATTGCTGCTGATAGCTTTGTGAACCTTGGAGTGTCAAATAATCAGATTGTTGCAGAGAATAGTTTGAACTCTACGTGGAAATGAGTTTGAAGTCTAGGTGGAACAATGGATGACCCAATATGTACATCGGTACATAATATGACTGTAAACGACATGTAAATGTCCTTCATGCCCAATAGGTATAGCTATAATATGTTAGTAGGTTCTCATGTGAGTGATTGTCTGCATTATATACTGTAACAAGACGAGCACCCTCATTCCAAGTGAGATCAAAGTGATGACACTTCCGAGACAAACGTCAGTGACGTGTGATGTGATTAGGGAACATAGTGTGAACTGTATAGAGTATATAGGCAGATAGATAGGACCGTATTGCCCTATGCTCCCAATGTCTAAGAAACAGCACACAGACGATCTTGTCCGTGCCCGTGTCAACGACGCATGTGTAAAATTCCTCTTCATCCAAGTCGAAAATTTTACATAAATACACACACATCTCTCCTCTCTCGCACACACACATTTCCCCGAAATAGATGTTTGATTCGGTCGAATGGTGTGTTTTTGGGGGCTTCTCTTCTCTCTCAGATGCTCTCCTATACAATTGAAATCCCTATGCTTTACATTGTGCATTTGGCCGCGGCATGAAGGGATTTGCCTCTGTAGTGCCAGCTGCCCACCACTCTACAAAAGTATACAGAGACTAATGTAATGAGTCAGGGGAAATTAAATGGGATTTGCCTCTGTAGTGCCAGCTGCCCACCACTCTACAAAAGTATACAGAGACTAATGTAATGAGTCAGGGGAAATTAAATTTTTTCAGAGCTTGGGGTCATAAGAATAATGTTGTTTTTATGCTGTTCGAATGGGATAATAACGAGTCCCTTTACCCCCAGCTCTACTACTGTTGTAATTTTGATATGCAAGTCCCCGCCCTCCCACTTACCAGGTGAGTACCCTGACCACTAGGGATAGGTAGGTTACCTACTTACTTACAAATACTAGGATATCATTTTCACTATATACGAGTAGTTACCTACCCTTAACCCTTAGTTCTCTTTAGTCGTTAACTGCACGTTATTATGCAAGCGTGGTAGTCGCCCAACCGAAACAGTCGGCGCCCTCCCACTTACCAGGTGAGTACCCTGACCACTAGGGATAGGTAGGTTACCTACTTACTTACAAATACTAGGATATCATTTTCACGATATACGAGTAGTTACCTACCCTTAGCCCTTAGTTCTCTTTATAGTCGTTAACTGCACGTTATTATGCAAGCGTGGTAGTCGCCCAACCGAAACAGTCGACAATTACTAGTGTTTACATTCTGAATAAGTATCTCCCTATACAGCTCATAAAGCATTGGGGAAAAGGTGCCGTCAATATCGATTGGTAGGTAATGTTGTCGGTAAATATTGAATACATAAATAATGGTAATGTATTTAAAAAATAATAAACTAGGTGATCATTTTCCCTTCATTACAATTATTGAAGTATCTATGAAGTGTCTAAAGTAAATCGACGCTGCCCGACGCAATGACTCGAAGCAAATATCAAATAATGACCATTTTCAGGTATAGTACCTATTTTTTCATATTTTGCAGCAAGTATCATCACTTTCTACTACACAGTTGTCGGTACTTCATAGATACATAAATAATGGTAATGTATTTAAAAAATAATAAACTAGGTGATCATTTTCCTTCATTACAATTATTGAAGTATCTATGAAGTGTCTAAAGTAAATCGACGCTGCCTGACGCAATGACTCGAAGCAAATATCAAATAATGACCATTTTCAGGTAGTACCTATTTTTTTCATATTTTGCAGCAAGTATCATCACTTTCTACTACACTTTCGCTTTGTTCCATAGCAATTTATTGCCCAATACTAGAACCACAGTGAGTTGAGTGGGCACATAGCTACCTAGGTAATTTCCGAAAGTACATATTTCCAGGAGATCCAAGTGTCCATGAAGTGCAGGTCATTCAATGAGTTGGAGAGTTGCAAGAGACAGGAAGGACTGGCTTCACCGATAAGGCTTGGCCTTTAGAAATTGATGATGATATTAGGTATGTATGGACATTTCACATTAATTCCAATGGCAAGGTTCTGTTATAAAGTCTTTGTCAATTTTCAAACTAGACTTTCTTAATGTAGTATAATTTCTTAAAAACTAGGTAAAGGTAGGTAGATTTTTTTTTATATATATATAATTTCTGAAAACTAGGTATGGAAAGTCCCTACTTAACGACCAACAAACACCCCCAAGGAGAGCCAAGTATTTGAAACGTTACCATTTTCTAAGTAAGAGGTAAGACAAGTGATTTCCACCTACGATTTATGCATGTCGTTGGTACATCACACCCACACGTAGCAAACACCCCTACACGTACACTATGGATGTGTAATTTTCTGAAATTTGTCGCATGATTCAAGCGACAGTGTCTCGATGTTTCCTCAGAATTGTTTATTGTTACTCTCAACGTTGAGTGGACCGACTCATAGGATGATTAGGATGGTCAAATTTATGTGTTGCTTGCCACATTTTTAGGTGTAGCATTCCAGCCTAGAATTCCCCACATAGAATAGAATATACCTCATTTATACTTATACAATGAGACTGAAAAGTTTCTTTACCCCCGCAGTCTAAATAACGTCTTATAATAAATTATCTTCGATGTGTAAAGCAAAGCTACTAATGCACTAAGCTACTAAGTTTGAAAGCTCTTTCCCGCACTACTCAGGTTTTTCCAAGAGAAGAACCTTCATCGCTGAGTACCTATATACTACATACGTATCAATCTGGGTATGAGATGGATAGCACCAGAAAACCAAAAGTGGAACTCAACAACTGTAAATTATTTAAGCCTATTGAGAATTGGACCCAGGCCTTTGGTAAATCACGGTACTGTACAGCTGTCAGTCATGATTTAAATGCTTCTCGGGCGGTATTAGACGGAAATCGCGTGCTGCTTGAATAATTAGTAAGGACGTGCTCATATGTTTTCACATTTTCTTAATACCTGAGTGGTATTTTGCATTATGTTGGTATAGTAAAATGCAGTAGACGTAATTATAACATTAGCCTTGGTCTCTGTGTACGCATAGTTGCATGACACCTAAGCCTTTACACAACCTACCGTTTTCTCGTAACTGCTAACTTTCAAATTGTGTACATGTTTTCCATGTTAGTTCCTAATCATGTGAAAGTGCTTATTGTACCTACAAGGCAAAGTTTTTACAGGGTAAACACCACAAACCTTTGTACGAAAATAAGGATTTATTTTGTAAGAGGTCTGATAGAGGGAACTGTAACTCCTAAGGTCTCGTCATCCCGAAAGCGAAGAGAGAAGGAAGACAGGATAGGAGAAACCCAGCCGTTCCGAGAACGAACCTTATCCGTTCATAAAACCCGCCCTGGGTGGGAATCGGACATACGACCTAGCGCACAAGGCAGACGCGCTATACCATTACGCGCTAAATAGGCTGGCGAGAATGAGGATTATATTAAGTTCGTTCAACTGGGTTTAGATCGTCCCGTCCGCCCGTCCCTCACTTGGTCGCTCACTATAATGTAGTTGGGTAGAACATATGCCTTGCCCAGAGGCTAGAGTGTCAACAGATCAGCTACAATGTTGCTTGATACATAGTAGGTACTGATCAACATTACCCTAAACTGGTCGTCATAAGATAACAGTGTCTTCCCGGAAATCAACTTTTTTAAAAAATAATTACTTTCATATTTACCCCGTCCGCCCGTCCCTCACTTGGTCGCTCACTATAATGTAGTTGGGTAGAACATATGCCTTGCCCAGAGGCTAGAGTGTCAACAGATAAGCTACAATGTTGCTTGATACATAGTAGGTACTGATCAACATTATCCTAAACTGGTCGTCATAAGATAAAAGTGTCTTCCCGGAAATCAACTTTTTTTTTAAATAATTACTTTCATATTTATTATTGAATCAACAACACATAGGTACCTTGAATAGGAATATCTAGGCTTTCAGAAATGTACGGACCAAAGTTTCGCCATTCAGGGCTATACTTTGCGAAAAGGTCAAAAGGAATGGGGCCTTCTCAGGACCTTTTGGGGCAGGTGGCCCAAACTTTGCAGAGAGGTTTATTATAGGATGTATCTAGATCAAAATTGTGCGCGGCCCGAACTTGGAGAAATGTACCGTTCGGCCGCTATTTACGGCCATATTTTTCAAAAATGTCAAAAAGAGTTCGCCTTGCTCAGGACTTTGGATTTCGACCCAAGTCGATCAAATTTAACAGAGAAGTTCGATAAATAATTTATATCAAAAATGACCCTGATCATTCTAGGATATAAGGTTTCCTGGTGTTAGGTCAAGGGTCGCCAACCTTTTATGGGTATGTACCGTTCGGCCGCTATTTACGGCCATATTTTTCAAAAATGTCAAAAAGAGTTCGCCTTGCTCAGGACTTTGGATTTCGACCCAAGTTGATCAAATTTAACAGAGAAGTTCGGTAAATAATTTATATCAAAAATGACCCTGATCATTCTAGGATACAAGGTTTCCTGGTGTTAGGTAAGGGGTCGCCAACCTTTTATGGGTAGCGAGCTACTCAGATCACTAGGAGATCCTTTGCGAGCTACCTTTAGTCTGGGAACCAAAACTTTACGACGTAAAGTTCTGGTTCTTATAAGAGTTGCTCTCAAAAACCTCTCGTGAGCTACCGTTAGCTCGCGATCCATACAACTCTAGTCCCGGTCATTCCTCCTTAGCTGAGAAATAGGTAGCCTATCTCACGGACACGCAATGTAAGTTGGCTGAGTCATACAATAAGGAGATGTAAAAATAAATCAGTAGGGCGGAAGCTGCTGAATTCCAAGACAGCACAAAGTTCCAATAGAGACACGATGGGTTAATATGCGTTACAACGTAAGTATAGCATGGATATTTTGCTAATACATTTCTGTAAATAATTTATTTATAAGTGAAGTGTACTCTCAAATACAGGACTCAATTGTGGCATTGTGATGGCAGATGGCATGTATTCATAGTACCTATTGCTTTTTTTACACTACACTGGGCATGGCAATACTACATAGATCTTATAAGCTAAACCCAACTTTTGAGGCTGTTTTCTATTGAATTCAGCACAATTAAGTGAATCAGGTCTTCGTGTTGAAGGCGGAGCACACCTATTGTCAATGATCAGTATAAATTAGGGAACTCTCAGGGCTTTCCATTTTATTATCGGAGTTGTCTTCTATATAAACAGTCAGACTAAGTATTCAGGTTTTATTGATAGTGTGTATGTGTAGGTACCATATACTCCATCGTTTACATTGGAATCCCATTTGAGTTGAGCAACTAGTGGATATTTTCATCGGCTGGTACAGTTCTCGATAAGGGATACAAAGAGTAGAATAAAAAAAGAATCGTTTTATCATAAAAGTTTAATGAAGTTAAGAACAGAAACACCATCTCCCTCGCTCCCATCTTAATGCTTCTCCACTCTATTAAATTGATTAGGAGGGAAAGTATCCAGGGTAAAAAAGGAGAATGGAGAAATGATGAAGAATGAGTGAGCAGGTCCGAAACTAAGGGACTCATTATAATGGGCTATTGATACTTCCTATACTTTTACGGGATTATCATTTCATAAAGCTAACTTTCCATATCCATATTCAATTTCGGCTATGGACTTGAAGAGATTTGGCATCTCCACTAATTTCTATAGACTGGTTAAGGGCCACAAAGTAAGTTTAAACTCGGTTAATCTTCTCTTTTCTCATTTTCCTCAGAAAAGCTCAACATCGAATATGTAGCAACTAAATAAAGATATGACCAAAGTGGGGCTTTTCACCTGCTTAGGTACATAAATTCCATTCTCTCTCTCTCTCCCTCCCTCTTTCTCTCTCTCTCTCTCTCTTGGGAAAGAGAGAGAGAGCCAAGAGAGAGAGAGAGAGAGTGTGTGTGTGTGTGTGTGTGTGTGTGTTTTCTCCTGTTTTCAGTTCAAGGTCATTCATTGCTCACGTCAGTTTCCAATGAAAAATTCAGGCGTCCTCTGAAAAGCAAAAGCACTTTGACCACCACATATGTATATTTGAGTTTGAGCTATAGGTAATAGGTAGGTATTACCTGACCTTCTAAAATCTAAAGGTAGCCTTCGTTGCGTTGTTTCAATTTACTTTCTATTTTTTTTTTTTTTTAATCCACCCATTGAAAATATGAAAGTGCTGTAGAGCGCTCCAAAATGCACATGTTCATATTTCATTACTACATTACAAATTTTCAACAGTAAAATGGTTTCCTCAAAATAAATTGATCCCAAGGGCAGGATAAACCTAGAGTACCTAGACCCTTGACAACTGGAGTGTGCCTGAACCTGAAGGCGTATGTGTTGTGTTCCAATCCACTCAACCTCTATTTTGATGTAGGTACCTATGTACAATAGCTTTTAAAATAGCTTTTTTTCGGTCAGAAAATTTCCGCTCAGTGTTTTTGGGTTGTGAGTTTTGTTATGTACCTACCTAACTATGAGGGTGTGGTTATGTACCGGGTTGAGATAGGTCATTCCCGTCCTTTCTTGGCGTGTGGAAAATGATGTGGTAACTTAACACAGCCTTTGTGAGCGTGTAAAGTTGGCGGGAGATTCAAAATTTTGATTTTTTTTTTCCGCAACTTGTAGGTACAATCTGAATTCATTTTTACTTTTTATCTCGAGTTTGCACGTTTACAGGGTGTGGTTATGTACCGGGTTGAGATAGGTCATTCCCGTCCTTTCTTGGCGTGTGGAAAATGATGTGGTAACTTAACACAGCCTTCGTGAGCGTGTAAAGTTGGCGGGAGATTCAAAATTTTGATTTTTTTTTTTCGATGGTGGGATTCGAACCCGGGACCTTCTGCATGGCAAGCAAGCGCGTTACCACTGGACTAACCGTGCCCCTAAATCGCAATTTGATTTTGTCTGTTGTGTCTTTTTCATGTTTTTGAGCCGAAAAATAGCTAAAGAAGACAAAAAACACAAGTCTTAAGAAATGTGTTGATTTCGTTTTTGCAAGCTAATTGAATCAATTAATCAATCGCAATTTGATTTTGTCTGTTGTGTCTTTTTCATGTTTTTGAGTTTTTCACACAAGTGTCACAAAACACAAGTGCGTGAAAGATCGAAGATCGATTCTTTAGGTGAGATCGATCTGATGGATCGATTTTTAGCCTTCCGATTCGAATCGATTCAAAAGCTCGATCTTTTACTCGAGATCGAACATCACTAGTAGGAAGCTTTTTCCGTCTCACACGTTCTGAGATCGATCTGATGGATCGATTTTTAGCCTTCCGATTCGAATCGATTCAAAAGATCGATCTTTTACTCGAGATCGAACATCACTAGTTTTGCCGATCTACAAATTCCGAATAATGTCGATCTCACCCGATCGAATACATAACACTGAACATTTAGAGACGTAACTTGAAGATTGATGATACACACTGTACCTTATCTTCTACATCTATACAGCATCATGTTGCATTTGTCACCTTATGGCTAATGATTCATGAGAACGAGAGAGAGAGAGAGAGTTCATGAGCGTGGGAGAGAAAGAAAAACTCCCTCCCATTTCCATTGGGAAGAGAACCTATCCCATATTGGAAAGTTTTAATGAACATTTAAAGAGACCTACTCAGGGGCAGAGCTTACATCAGTTATCAATAGATTAAGACATCTACGCATATTTTTGAACAAACTACTGGCTCTCAAGTAGCACTGAAGCATCACTTCCAAAGTTCATCTAAAATCTAAAGCATCTGAAAATCCAATATCTGGAATTAAACCCACATGCTCATTTAATCAGGCTGAGGGACTATAAACAAGGAGTAGATCAGAGTCTAGATAAGGGACTATGACCAGGGAGTAGACTAGTCCCAAATTCCTTATGCTATACCTCATGAGCGTGGGAGAGAAAGAAAAACTCCCTCCCATTTCCATTGGGAAGAGAACCTATCCCATATTGGAAAGTTTTAATGAACATTTGAAGAGACCTACTCAAGGGACCTTACATCAGTTATCAATAGACTAAGACATCTACGCATATTTATGAACAAACTACTGGCTCTCAAGTAGCACTGAAGCATCACTTCCAAAGTTTATCTAAAATCTAAAGCATCTGAAAATCCAATATCTGGAATTGAACCCACATGCTCATTTAATCAGGCTGAGGGACTATAAACAAGGAGTAGATCAGAGTCTAGATAAGGGACTATAACCAGGGAGTAGACTAGTCCCAAATTCCTTATGCTATACAAATAGCAAAGGTTGAGCATCCACTCGTAAAATTTTGTAGCCAAAATCAAATGTCGGCCTAAAAGCGATCACCCTAAGGTTGATTGAGGGCTGATGAAAAACGCCGACCCCGTCTAAACACGGGAAACACTTGCAACGAGAGTCCACACGACACCATCCACCTCTTCAATTGTCCATCAAAGCTCACACAACTCACACCTCTGGATCTATGGCTTAAACCAATTGATGTGGCAGAATTCCTAGGATTACCAACTACAGAAGGAGTTTGATTCCATTTGACCTGGGCAATGGCCACTACAACAACAAACACGGGAATAGGCGGAGAAGAAAAAAAATAAGAAGAAAAATATGGAACAAGCGCTTACCTCCATCAGCGTACGTTTCTGAGCCATATCCATCCTGAAGGCCATTTGCCCAGGTACCCTCGTATTTGGCGTTCGATGTTGAAGATTGGCGCACCCCGTAGCGACCTTTGAATCCTTGCGTCCATTCCCCCCGGTATATCCAGCGGCCTCGGGACTCCACCCCCAGACCATGGCGTTTCCCGTTCTGCCATTGACCTTCATAGGCGCTCCCACTGAAATAAAATAGAATATTACCTTGTGTTATCCTGCTGGGTCTTCGAGCTTAGTTAGGCTTCTGAAGATCGCTCGGATCTTCGAGCTTAGTTAGGAAACACTGGTGGAGATTACCTACATACATAAAATATGGCATGGTAGGTATCCTATTTTCTCATCGGGGAAGTTCGCGATGGCATATTTATACCCGTAGATTTTTTTTTTCTTTCGGAATTTACATTTTCAATTTGAATATTGCTTTCCCTCAACTGTTGTATGTATTGTAGGTATCTATAGATCTTTCCTGTAAGTACCTTTGGATGAGTTTCCCCCCCATTTATAAATTGGGCAACAATGTATTTTTCTCTTAGGGCAAACAAGGTGAATCAAACTGTACCTACAGAACGTTATCTCGTTCTCTCCTTTTTTTTACGTCACTATTTGCCTATGTAAATATTGATAGGAAATTTTAATTTAAAGTTTGAAAGTTTTCTACTACACCAACTAGGTAGGTAACTACTTTCACATGTAAAGTAGTCTATTATTTAGTAATTTTACATGAAAAACTATGTATTAGGAGATGCCCCACACATCAAATTAAATTTCCATAATATTCTTCGCTAATTAATTTAATTTTCCAATTCAAACGACTTTATTAAAATTGAACGTTTCATATGTACGTATGAGGTCATATTTATATTTTAGAGCTCAGTGCTTCGTGTTATTTTTAAAATTTATCTAGGAGTTACATGTACCTAAACATATATAGGTCAGCATTTTTTCTGTACCTACTTATCATTACTCTCGATTTTTTTAATTTATCTCTTGTAATGAAAGTTTGGCTTGAAATATTATGTAGGTACATATTTAGATTGTGATTTTTACGATTGGAAAAAGAAAATGTAGTTCCAAGAAATAGCTCGTCTTGAAGAGGACGTTTGGGAATATTTTGGTTTTCTGACCATATTGCAAAACATGGCCAGGGGACTTGTTTAGAAATGATCAAACACTTTCGTATGCACTTGGTTGAGGGGCTTCTACTTACCTCGGCCAAATATAGACTCCGGAGACCTCGAATCCATAGTGCCAAGCGCCAGAGTATGCACCTTGTCCTTTGGGTCCCGTACACACACCATGTCCATGAGCTTTACCGTCTTCCCAGCCCCCACAGTACGTACCCCCGTCATCGAAATCAAACCGACCACCGTTCACATGAGTTTTAGCCGAGAAAGCAGTTCCTGTGGCTCCGGTGCTCGCTGGGGATGGATCACCCCCTGGTGAGCTGGTTACCGCCGCCGCTGCATTCATACTCCCGAGAAGATCATTTTAAGTTTTAGGCCCCCTCGTAGTAGCCTCACCCGTGATATCGTGGCGTCACTTCAACACATTCTTTATTCTTTCTCGTTTTCGTGCTTCTCGCATTCAATATGGCCATGGAGGAGTTCTATACGCCGGCGCTACATTAACTCTTCAAGTTTCCGTGCTGCTACGCTATGTGTCGGGGCTCTATTGATATTTCCACTGCCCCCACCCCCTCACTTTAGCCTATATCTTCAACACGTGTTATTTTGAATAACATAACAGCTGTTCTGATAAGAGATAAAAGTACTTTCTTCTTTCCCTCTACATTTCTTAAATGAATCAAGTCCTCATTCGTTGAAACAGGTTTTAGATGTTTAATCGGAGGATTGGTTTGAGCCCCGGTCGCGACATAACATCTATTACCTATCAGCTTCTTAAAGAAAATATATATGTAAACTTTATATTATTTATATTATAAAGGAAAAGTGAAAGAAATGTTGTGGAGGTCTAGGAAGTTATGAATAATTTCAACCAAGAGATGTACTTAATCCTACACCGTTTCTTACAACACAAGGGAGGCCTTAGCGGACATTACCTGGGTAACTACCTGTATCTACTCATAAGTTAAATAAAGAAAAAAATAATAATATTCTTTGTTGAATAATGAATAAACAATTTTTGGGTAATTTTTATTTACGCATATTATTGACCGAACGATAGTAAAATAGCGAAATAAATAAGAACATTACTTCCATGGAAGTTACGCTATATCTACGAAGATATATACATATTTAACAAATACAAACATGGAAAACATACAAAAAAAAAAAAAGTAAATCATACATGGCATACAGACCTATATCCTAAATAACCATATTCTTAGATCATGTGTTTGGGTGAAAGAGCTCCTTCAGGAGAACCTACCCACTTAAAATAAAGCTACAAAAAAGTAGACAATCATTTCGTTGAAAAACAACAAAATACCTATGATTCCATATTGATACTTCTCATTTTATCTTTTGAACTACACGCTTGAATTTAGTAGGTACATGTTTCTTTTCTTTTTGACATGGCTATCTGTCAAGTTCTTTGTTCTTAATAAATTATTGTACACGCAGGAGGTCCGGGTTCGATTCCCGGCGGGGCCGAGGTTTTTTTCGACTCTTAATAAATAGGCTTGCACGCAGGAGGTCCGGGTTCGATTCCCGGCGGGGCCGAGGTTTTTTCGGCTCTGTGCTTGGAGTTCGGGGTCCAGTCAGCCTCGTGAGGACAATTGAGTAGCTACTTTAATCGAGTAGCGACCAGTGGCGGCATTACCAGAGTAAAAAGAAAAAAATATAGATATGTCAGAAATAGTACAGGAGGCTCTTAGTACTACCTTGTGTTATCCTGCTGGGTCTTCGAGCTTAGTTAGGCTTCTGAAGATCGCTCGGATCTTCGAGCTTAGTTAGGAAACAGCTTAAGTGCTTAACTCCATACACAAAAAGGCTGTCTAGCCCCTACACCTAAGCCTCAGTTTGGGCTGGGTTAAGCTTCTACGAATCTATCCTGCTGGGCTAGGACTGAAATTTCCCTTTACCCCCGCATCCGCAGTCTAAACAAGGTCTCATATATTTGATGGTAATTACGAATCTATCCTGCTGGGCTAGGACTGAAATTTCCCTTTACCCCCGCATCCGCAGTCTAAACAAGGTCTCATATATTTGATTAGTACTGCTGTGATATCCACAAAAATTGTGAAGAAGCTCTCAGCTTCACCACAAATAAATCATAATTTAGATTAGATTTTTAGATTATTGTGTAACCAACCTCAGTGGTGTAGTTGTTAACGCGTTGGACTTTGGATCTGGAGGTTGGTGGTTCGAGTCCAAGTCAAGTCATAAAATTTATCTAGGTGTAATAATTGGAGAGCAATATTTGTGACGAGCATTAAATATGCTTAACAAAATTAAAAAAAAAAAATCCTTTTTCCTTCCTTAAATGATTGTGTACCCCCTTTTCACTCCCAACCAATTTTCTGTAAGGAGCATACAGATGTCTTTATTCTTACACTTGCAAATAATAAAACTAATGGCTATAATGGGGATTTGATTATCTAAAAAAACAGTCGATTATGTAGGCATGCAAGTAGGTATACATATATACCTAATTATGTGTGTAGGTACAGTTATACCTACCTAATTATTGCAATCATCCCATTCAAGGATACTTGCATCTCTTCAGTTATGAGATTAGTTAGGTAGCTGTTAAATAGTTACATGAACTTTGGTCTCAGCTATTATTGGGTAGGTAGAGGTACCTAATATGTCTCATGTCCTTGATGGTAATTTGGTAATACATACAATAAATAATAGGATTTATTAAGGTATACCATGCCTACCTCACGGGCACGGAAAGCAAAGTAATAATAATTAAGGCGACAATTTGTCATAAGCTATAATTTATAAAAGATCCTCGCTTGACTAAAAAAAATAAAAAAATCATCCAATTCGAATTTTCCTAATTCATTGGAAAAAAGGGATTGATGACCGGACACGGAATGTAAAGTATTAATTTGAGGAAAGTCTTTGGAAATTTGTTATGTTGTTCCGTTCCTTTATACATACAAATCCGTTCTAACCTCGGGCACGGAAAGCAAAGTAATAATAATTAAGGCGACAATTTGTCATAAGCTATAATTTATAAAAGATCCTCGCTTGACTAAAAAAAAAAATCATCCAATTCGAATTTTCCTAATTCATTGGAAAAAAGGGATTGATGACCGGACACGGAATGTAAAGTATTTGAGGAAAGTCTTTGGAAATTCGTTATGTTGTTCCGTTCCTTTATACATACAAAACCGTTCTATCCTTTTTTCTGTCCTCACAAAAAGAGTCCTTCCTTCTTTGCCCCTTTCAAAAAAAAAACTAGCTACTATTTTACCTTATCTAATTATTTCTCATAGACTCGTTTTAAGGTGTGAAAACTGTTGACACCATCACCTTCTAAGTTGACACCATCTAAGTTGTTGATTAAACTTTTTACTAGCAATGCTACCATTGCCGCTATCCTTCAAAGTAGGTATTCAATTATCCTTAAGGGGTAAGAGGTATTTTTAAGCCAAACATCCCATCAGAATAAAAGCTAAGGAAACAGTAGGTACTTGAGTCGGTACCTACTTCCTCTATACCTCTCGATAAGAGCCAAACATCCCATCAGAATAAAAGCTAAGGAAACAGTAGGTACTTGAGTCGGTACCTACTTCCTCTATACCTCTCGATAAGGGATATTTTAGACTGCTGGGGTAAAGGGACTTTTCAGTCCTATTCGGGCAGGATAAACAAGGTATATTCTATTCTATTCTATTCTATTCTATCTACTCATAAGTTAAATAAAGAAAAAAAAAAAATTCTTGTTGAATAATGAATAAACCCTTTTTGGGTCATTTTTATTTACGCATATTATTGACCGAACGATAGTAAAATAGCGAAATAAATAAGAACATTACTTCAATGGAAGTTACGCTATATCTACGAAGGTATATATACATATTTAACAAATACAAACATGGAAAACATACACTAAAAAAAAAAAAAAAAAAAGTAAAAATCATACATGGCATACAGACCTATACGTATATCCTAAATAACCATATTCTTAGATCATGTGTTTGGGTGAAAGAGCCCCTTCAGGAGAACCTACCCACTTAAAATAAAGCTACAAAAAAGAAGACAATCATTTCGTTGAAAAACAACAAAATACCTATGATTTCATATTGATACTTCTCATTTTATCTTTTGAACTACACGCTTGAATTTAGTAGGTACATGTTTCTTTTCTTTTTGACATGGCTATCTGTCAAGTTCTTTGTTCTTAATAAATTATTGAAGAAAACGATGTGATCAGATTAGCAAGAGCCAGAAGAATTTCTTTTTTCATGGTTGGTTACGTCCCACGCAATGTTGCCAAGCGTCCCTACGCTTTAAAAATTTGAATCTCATTATTTTTCCCGCGCACACTTTGGGGACGAATTTCTTAGAGAAGAAATACTTTTTAAAAAAAAAATCTTTTCGGATTATTTATTATTTTTGACGATCTTTACGAAAAAAATACATTTGGACAGTTATATTTTTCATGAGAATCATCAATTACTCGGTTTCGAACCCAGAACTTTTTAACTGTAAGCCCCAAGTAATTGAAAATATTACCAATCGATTTCTCGTGAAAAAATACATAAAATAGAGTATCCAATTGTACAAAAATGTTGAGTTTCAAACATAACACATTTCTCGGATTTCGAACCCTTAACTTTTTAACTGCAAGTCCCAGGTGTATGAAATCACCACCAGTGAATTCCTCAGATAAAAATACATGAGTTAACATATTTGATTTAACTAAAATACTTAATGGGGACTTTTGAGACAAGAAAAACTGTTTTTACATGTATTTTTCCTATGGCGCACATTAAAAGTGGACACACTGTATACAAGTACCTAGTTCTTGTATGTATTTCTAGAGAGTTGTCACTCCATTATTATCAGTCTGACGAGCGAGTATTCTCAACGGTATGAACAGCTTTATAGTCTAGAAATCAGCAATATAGTCTCACCTTGTGAAACTCAAAGCAGTTCTTGTCCATCCAATCAATAAAAGGTACTCCAATCATATGAACACACTTCATCAGATTTATAACATCATTTTCGGCACGATGGCTCACTGGAGTTTCATTGAATAATATCTTGTATATCTCCTCTAGTTTGTAGCTATAGTATTTGGTCACTCTTCGCTTGGAGGGTGTTGTATTGTTAGCTTGTTGTCTCCAATAGAGGGAGCCACTCTGTTTGGATTGCCGTGGGGTGGTGGGTCTACCATTGAGTTCATCCTCTGTATGGCTGGCAGTTCGGATACTGGTTACATCGAGATCAGTGTTGTGAAGGGTTTCCAATCGTTCGGCAGCAAGGAAGAGAAGCTCATCGTTTCCATCGTTGAGCAAGGCATCATACTGTTCAAGATTTTGCAGTTCAGAGAGGAATTCTCGTGCCTCCAGGAATATTTTCAGCTGACTTCGAAATCCTGGTAGAGTGTCTACACAGAGTAGAGTCTCAGGTAATTGCTGAGAACAGAGCAGATAAAAGGAAATGTGAATAAAGAACTTGTGGAAATTAACGTGTTTATATTAATTTGAAACAGATGAAATTTTAAACAGTGTTACAGCATGGTCATTGGTCAATATGAGCAGTCTCCTAGGCTGGTGGAGATTACCTACATACATAAAATATGGCATGGTAGGTATCCTATTTTCTCATCGGGGAAGTTCGCGATGGCATATGTATTTATACCTGTCGATTTTTTTTTCTTTCGGAATTTACATTTTCAATTTAAATATTGCTTTCCTTTCCTTGAGGTTGTATGTATTGTAGGTATCTATAGATCTTTCCTGTAAGTACCTTTGGATGAGTTTCCCCCCGTTTATAAATTGGTCAACAATGTATTTTTCTCTTAGGGCAAACAAGCTGAATCAAACTGTACCTACAGAACGTTATCTCGTTCTCTCCTTTTTTTTTACGTCACTATTTGCCTATGTAAATATTGATAGGAAATTTTAATTTAAAGTTTGAAAGTTTTCTACTACACCAACTAGGTAGGTAACTACTTTCACATGTAAAGTAGTCTATTATTTATTTAGTAATTTTATTACAAACAAGCGAATTACAAAGCAAACAAAAATAAATTTTAAACATTGCCGCCGGGACAGAGGGTTAGAAAAAATACCCAACACTCCCCCGCTATCCTTGCTTAAGTTACCACTCCAATGCAAAACTGTAGAAACAATATCCTATCTCACCTCGTCCGAGCTCATCTCAACCCGGTACATAACCACACCCTGAGTCAGTGCTTTTGACTTTTCCATCAGTACAGTCACACGGGCTACATGTCTGTGACCGGGTAAACCAAAGCCTACCAGTTACCACTCCAATGCAAAACTGTAGAAACAATATCCTATCTCACCTCGTCCGAGCTCATCTCAACCCGGTACATAACCACACCCTGTGTCAGTGCTTTTGACTTTTCCATCAGTACAGTCACACGGGCTACATATGTCTGTGACCGGGTAAACCAAAGCCTACCCCAAAAATACCAAATTGCCAAATCTTGACGCCGTTTTAAGAATTTCGGGTCAATTTCTATTTCCATTTCAAGAGAAGGTACATAACCACACCCTGAGTCAGTGCTTTTGACTTTTCCATCAGTACAGTCACACGGGCTACATGTCTGTGACCGGGTAAACCAAACCCTACCCCAAAAATACCAAATTGCCAAATCTTGACGCCGTTTTAAGAATTTCGGGTCAATTTCTATTTCCCATTTCAAGAGACAATGTTTCTCTTCCTTTTCTTTTTCTTGGCAACGGGCTTCAATTAACAATACGTAAAGTCGCACGATTAATATTATTTTATATTTTGATTCTCCATCTCCATACAGTGCATGAGCAGTCATGATAGATCACTTAAGTTGAACATTGCTCTATGTGGTTGGTACTTGAATGGGTGATCATCTGAGACAGCACATATGAGCAGTCATGATAGATCACTTAAGTTGAACATTGCTCTATGTGGTTGGTACTTGAATGGGTGATCATCTGAGACAGCACATGCACCTGACTAATTCAGGGTGCAAACTTTGGACCAAGTAATTCTAATACTTTTTTAAATCATTTTTGAATTTTGTGGAATGTTTAGAGCAAATATATAGTTTATTATTATTTTTTTTTCTAGCAAACAAGGAACAATCATTTCAACTGTGGTCATTGCTTTACATCAGTAATCCAAGAGGAAATGATACATTCAAGATTGCACTGACTACCAAATGGTGTGATATTTCAACACAATGGATAAATAGGTACTGTAAGCACTGGGAAGAAATGGCAACAAATAGGGGAAACCCCCAAAAGAGATCCCCAAAATTGCCTGCTCTATTCACTCAACACTCTGATGAACTCTAGCCACCAAAATTTCTGCTCTGCACAAAGGTAAAGCAATGACATTGTGGAAAAGTATTGGGATGTATGCAGGGCTGTATTTAGGGGGGGATGGGGTTTGCCCCCCTCTTAAGCTTCATTTTTCTCCATTACCATAGGCCAGACTATAAAATTTGGAGAGTCTAATTGAGGTCTACAGTTCACAGAACTACTAGTTAACACTAATCAGGAAGAAACACATTATAATTACCTTTCCTATCCTCTGTAGCTCTGATCGAAGCAGAGGAAAGTCAAAATGTGTACCATTGTGAGCCACCAAACATACAGGAGATGGTAGTTTGTTAAGAAATGTGGAGATCAGGACATAGTCATCTGGGCTAAGAGGTGGCAGGTCTTGCAATAGAGTATTAGACAAACCTGTGAAACAGAAGTTAAGAATTAAAATACCAATATCAGATCTTTTTCACTCTAAGTAATGACCAGAGGTTTGCATGTTTTATGGTTTATAAACTACCTAGGCATCAATAAGAGAGAAATGTTGAAGCACTTTTACTCATTATTTATTTAAACACATTTAGCAATCAGTTATAAGCCATTAGTGGGAACTACTTTTTATAATATAAAAGTATCAATTTTTATCATAAAATCAAGTTCAATCCTAAATCAAGATGAGTATGGGTGCCCACAGAACGAGGAATTCAAGATGAAGCATATTCAAGTGGAACATCCAGAAACAATTCAGGCAAAAATCCAGAAAGAAGTGCATGCAAAACAAGGTTGAATTTTCCAGAAAGATTTTCAAGCTGACCATTGAATTTGCCTCAAAAACAAAATATTTTGTTCTGTGTGGTCTCATAAAGAATGTGTGTTTTTTTTTTTTTCATCTTACTGCTTCATCTTGAATTCCTCATTCTGTGGGCACCCTATGAAAGTGTAGCTCTGATTAATTGTAAAAAGATATGTCTAACTTGCCAAGGTCCAATGTTAGCTCTACTTACCATGGATCGACATAGCTGTGGCATCCATGAATCTACATGGGTTGAAGCATAAACTCATTTTGTTAAGGACTCTAGGAAATGGTTCACACTGATCCAGAAAATGTTCCCTTAGCACAGCCACAAGACACAGCTCTACTATACGGCAGTTTTTGCCTTCCCGTTGCAGAAGGCCTGTCGTTTCCAGATCGAGAAACACAAAGCTCCTTATTGTAGGAGATGAAATGTCATATTCTTGTGACATGTTTGCTTTTTTCTTGAATATACAAACCAAAAGCTGTCCTACAGTGCCTACCAAATATTCTGTTACCCTGTCATGATAATTAAGAATAATAATTAAAACAGGAAACAAAGGTGTGTAAATTACTTTTTATCTTATCAATTAAGCTGTCCTACAGTGCCTACCAAATATTCTGTTACCCTGTCATGATAATTAAGAATAATAATTAAAACAGGAAACAAAGGTGTGTAATTACTTTTTATCTTATCAATTAAATAAAAATTAGGTAAAATTTCAAACTGCTCAGCAAAAAAGTAAACAAACAGAAAACAGCTGCAACCTCAGCAACCAACTAAACTGCGCAGCGTGCGGAGCCAATGCGCGCACAGAGTACAGAGGTGTATTTAGATAACTCTGTGGCTGCGCGTAAGTACCGCCAAATTTTAAAACTGTTTAACTGTACTGTATACTGTACTGATGTACTCACTCTCACTATCACTAGCTGTATTTGAATTTTGAATCAGTTTTCAATCAAATTTTAGATTTTTCATTTTTTAAAGAAAATACAAATTTTCGACTTTTGAAAAAATTTGAAAAGACGCGGTTGAATTTCTTGGTAGTAGTCCAAAGAAGAATAAAAAATCTCCTGCCGCTAGCGGCGAAATTCATCGCAAGAAAAAATCGCTTGGTTGCCGCGCGGCAGCCGCAAAATAAAAACCGTGCGGTTTTGGTGTGTCTAGGCCTTGTGGCTGCGCGTAAGTACCGCCAAATTTTAAAACTGTTTAACTGTACTGTGTACTGTACTGTACTCACTATCACTAGCTGTATTTGAATCAGTTTTCAAATATTTTCAATCAAATTTTAGATTTTTCATTTTATCTCCTTTTATCATTTTGAACTAGTCTAGCAGTCTACCAGTTTTGCGTCAAAGAGTTCTGTGAGAATGTGTTTAACCCAGATGTGTCATATATCTTTTATCTGATAGGTAATACCTACCCACCCCATCAAGATGAATTAAAATCTGGGTGGTACCTCCAGTACCTTATCTCAGTATACTTACATACCTACCTTAATGAATTTGAAATGTATAACTGTAGCATTTAACCATGCGTTTGCGGTATTGGCATTTGTGTCAACCCTTGCTGGTGAAAGTCTGCCTATTTCTAATAGGAGTCTTCATATTTTGTGAGCACTTTGTGTACCAACTTGTGCTTTGGCAGGTGAGTGGAAGAACTGTGCTAGCATGGTTTCATTATGGTAGATGTTTACAGCCATTTGATATTTAAGTATGTACACCAAAGTTTGTTGAAACATGAGACCTGATCAAGCCAAAAATCTATGGATCAAGTGTACCTGATAGAACTGCCACACACTCATCAGGTCTGTCAGGTGGCACTCATTGAATTTTCATCAATTATTAGGTCTCTTTCAGGTCACCTAAGAGACACTATTGCTGCCACACACTATCAGACAGACCTGTTCAGGTGTACATGTCAGGTCTATCTGACAGTGGGCGGCTGTAGAAAATGCTGCCCACTTTAAATTAAATGCTTATGTTTCTTTTCAGTGCAACTGGCCTGCATCTCCTGAATCCATCAATAACATAAAAGCTATTTTCATAGCAGATACACATCTATTAGGACCATTCAGAGGTCATTGGTTTGACAAACTACGACGTGAATGGCAGATGTACAAAACATTCCAGACTGCTGTGGCACTGCATCAGCCTGAACATATTTTTGTCTTAGGTAATTAAATTGGTGCCCTATAGTATTGTAACATTAACATGGTAAATACTGAAATAGGGTATGTCTAGGGTAGTTTAAAGATGAAAAAATTTGAGACCCCTTCTGGGAACCTAGCTGGCCCAAGTTCCTTGGAGTTCGGGGTGCACTCAGCCTCGTGAGGACAATTGAGTAGCTACTTTAATCGAGTAGCGACCAGTGGCGGCATTACAAGTCGAGGATTTCGCTAAATCAAGGTTCGTTATATCGAGGATTTCGCTATATCAAGGTTCGTTATATCGAGGATTTCGCTATATCGAGGTTCGTTATATTGAGGCTCCACTGTAATGCCATAACATTAATATACATAGGTAATATATTATTATGTACACTTGTACTGTGCAATGTACATAGGTAGTTAGGTATACTGGTTTTGTGTGTCTGAACCTAGGCTATGAGCAGATCTGTTATGTATGTATGACATGCCCAAGTTCACTTTGGCTGGGATCTAAAGTTCTAGAACAGGGGTTTCCAACTTCCATGTGTATGTGGGCCACATGCTACATTGGGAGGTACTTCACGGGCCACATATGTACCTACATAGGGGAGCACCCCCCCCCAAACTTTCCAGAAATGCAGTCCAATTGAATTTTGAGTGCCACAGGCCAAATTTTTCAAAAAGTAATCAAAGATTTTTGCCTTTTTTCACATTTAGATAAGTTTTGTACAAATCTCATGCAGGCCGCTAGTTGGAAACCCCTGTTCTAGAAAATAGTTGTTTTTTTTTTTTTAGTTTTAAAATGTTGGCCTGTCTGTATGATCTAGGGAACCAATCATTCATAATTATGGCAGCCCAAAATTATATAACTCTTCAATTTCAGGCGACTTACTAGATGAAGGCCAGTATGTGGGTGGAGAAGATTTTGACAATTATGTGAGGAGATTTTATTCTCTGTTCTCCACTCCAGACGGTACTGAACTTCATGTGGTTCCTGGTAATCATGACATGGGCTTTCACTACAGGTGGGTAGGTACCTTAACTTCCTTGGTAGATGAGATTTCGACTATTTACTTTAATCCTCCTGTTCTTGTTACTGGAATTGGAATTTATTGCATAACAAGGATATAATAGTAAGTGTCAAACTAGCATAACCCAAGAGTAAAGTCTATAGACTAAAGATAATTGACAGAAGTGAGAGAGAAAGAGAGAGAGCATGCTACTTATTTTTACATTCATGAAAAGGTCCATAGGTATAATAAATAGGTAATTATAACATGTAAATTTTATAATTCCAGATTACATCCCTATTTGAATGACCGTTTCTCAAGGGCTTTCAACTCATCCATGGTCAAATTACTTTCCATCAAAGGCAGCTATTTTGTTCTGATCAACAGCATGGCTCTAGAAGGAGATGGCTGTTTTCTATGCAAGCCTGCTCAGGATAGGATTAGCCTTATTTCTGGTAGAGTTCTTTTTTCTTCTGATAGAATTTTTTGATCTCAAAGGCTATCTTGGGGTTCTCAGGATTATTACTTGTCACCGCTGCTGTAAAAACAGCTACATCCTCTGGATATATGTAGGTTGATTTTTGATAGTACAGGTATTTTTTACAAGACTTTCTGATTATAAGTAGACAGGAGCATAGTTGGTACGTACATAGGTAGGTACTTTTTTTGTGGACCTAACATTAACTTACATATTTTTTCCGTTTGTTTTGGTTTCAGCTAAACTAAAATGCAGTAGAAAAGATAGGGAATGTCCAAAATCTATGAAGCTTGGATCTTACAGCCAGCCCATCATTCTACAGGTTCTTCTGATAGAATTTTTTGATCTCAAAGGCTATCTTGGGGTTCTCAGGATTATTACTTGTCACCGCTGCTGTAAAAACAGCTACATCGGTCCCTCCTCTGGATATATTTATGTAGGTTGATTTTTGATAGTACAGGTATTTTTTACAAGACTTTCTGATTATAAGTAGACAGGAGCATAGTTGGTAGGTACATAGGTAGGTAGGTACTTTTTTTGGGGACCTAACATTAACTTACATATTTTTTCCGTTTGTTTTGGTTTCAGCTAAACTAAAATGCTGTAGAAAAGATAGGGAATGTCCAAAATCTATGAAGCTTGGATCTTACAGCCAGCCCATCATTCTACAGGTAGACCATCCTACAAATATGTGCACCCACTTCTGTGTTTGAGAGTACTTTACCCTCAACTTGGAGGTGCTAGGTTCAAATTCTGACTGGAGTAGAATCAGATCACACCTGTATACTTTGTATAGAAAAGAAGGTAGATAGTAAAATGGTGTGCTACAGGGGGAGGGGGGAAAGATGAGGTCAAAGCAGACACACAGATTGACTTTGTATAGAAAAGAAGGTAGATAGTAAAATGGTGTGCTACAGGGGGAGGGGGGAAAGATGAGGTCAAAGCAGACACACAGATTGAGGAGAATTAAACTGATTTTCCAGTCCTATGCTGGTAGTGTAAGTAAAGTAACCATAGTATTTTGGTGGGATATTAACCAGCCTACAGAGCCCTCGAGAGGCTCCAAACAGACATCAAAGGGTCACCCCTCTAGATATCAACCACGCACGACGTTGCTCAACTTCAGTGATCTATCAGGAACTAATGCAGTCAAAAAGCCACTGGCTTCACTTATAAAATGCACCTACACATGGAACCTAGACCACTTTGTTAAAGCAGGCATGGTTTGGCTTGTGTTTGCAGCATTTTCCCTTGTACAGAGAATCGGACGAGGAGTGTTCTGGACCAGACTCCGCCTGTTAAAGCAGGCATGGTTTGGCTTGTGTTTGCAGCATTTTCCCTTGTACAGAGAATCGGACGAGGAGTGTTCTGGACCAGACTCCGCGCCTGATATTGAGAAGAGGAAAAAGTTCAGACAGCGCTGGGAATGTATATCAAAGGAGTCTACAGATATGGTAATTGTTTACATCTTGTTATTCCCAGCTTTCCTAGATACAGACACTCAGATTTAGGCCAGTCTAACTGTTCAATACAAACACTTGGGTTTAGGTAGGACTTGGAAGGAGCCCAGATATTGTTAATTATTATTAAGATAATGTGCTCCTCTACTATTGCAGCTTTTGGACTATCTGAATCCAAGATTGGTGATTGATGGTCATACTCACAACGGGTGTCATAAATACCACGCCTATGGTAAAGTCCATGAGTATACAGTGCCTTCATTTAGCTGGAGAAACAAGAACAATCCCAGCTTTCTCATGGTAAGTCAAATAAAGTTGATAAGCAGGAGAAAAGAAATTAAAATACCTCGTACCTACTGTATTTCGTTCAGTGTTACCTCGCACTCATGGTAAGTCAAATAAAGTTGATAAGCAGGAGAAAAGAAATTAAAATACCTCGTACCTACTGTATTTCGTTCAGTGTTACCTCGCGTACTGTATTTCGTTCAGTGTTACCTCTCATACCTATGCCTCCTAGAACACTTGATATATATGTCAGAGCTTTATATTTTTACAAAGTGGTCTTTGTATATCTTTGTATTTACAAATATATCAATAAAGAGGTGCTCTAGTAAACTGTTGGTATAATGGAATAACTTGTTCTAAACTGACGGTCTAAATAAAGCACTACTTACTTATACTCATGTTGAAATTTGAATATGAAGGGCGACCTAGCGACAAGAAGAAACCTTAAGCTAGTCAAGTGCCTTGAGCTTCATTGTTATGAGTGAAAACTACCCACATGGTCTTTTCATTAATTAGCCATGACCATGACTGTCTTGTATGTGTGTGCTTTTATATACCGGCAATATTGCTTAGCAATGACCCTTAGAAATGTTCAATGTGTTCTCCATCTGTTGACAGGGCATTATTTCTCCAGACCATTTCAACATATCCAAGTGCTACATGCCTGAAGAGACTACGGTGCTCTTGATCTATGCTGTCAGTATTATTCTAGTCATTATTTACTCCGTGTACAAAATAAAATCTAGGACCATTTATATTCGAAAATATTCTTCCCATATGAAATAGCATATTTTTGTTGCTGTAAAATACGAACTTTAGAAATCTTGTTGCATTTCTAATGGACTAAGGTAACTTTTATTATTATTTAAAGGAGAAGTTACGTTATTCCATTCATTAGATGTGCGATGTGTCTTCATAATATTTAGTTCAAGAATTAGGTAAATCAAAACAATCGTTACCTAGAGTTCACACATTGCAATCTATCCAAAGATCAACCTGTACTGAAATTCTAACCGTACAGTTCTCCCTATTCAGTTGTGAATCTTTGTAGCTCAATCCTTTGGATAAATTGTAACATGAGTGACTACTGACTAACCTGCTAATGCCAGAAATCCAATATACCTCAATAGCTGTGTGGATAAAGATACCTAGATCAGACATGAACAAAACCAGTGCAATTTAAGTAACTTTTAATTAGGTACATTCAGTCTTTTATTTTTAATTTTAACAAATTTATGGGATATTTTATTTCCAAGGGTTATGTGGTAGAGAACTCCTCCGGTGTTAAACTCGCCTAGTGGTTACCTTCCATTCAAGAGTCCATTATTATTATTATAGTACCCATTTTCATTTACGGGTATATTCATAATATTCGTCAGGTTGGAGGGTAGCGCGTCTGCCTTGTAAGCGCTAGGTCGATGGTTCGCTTCCCATCCGGGGCGGATTTCATCCTAAACAGATAAAGTTAGTTCTCGGATACCTAAGCCGGTTTTCTCCTATCCAGTCCTTCTCTCTTTTCTTTCGGGGTTGGAGGGTAGCGCGTCTGCCTTGTAAGCGCTAGGTCGATGGTTCGCTTCCCATCCGGGGCGGATTTCATCCTAAACAGATAAAGTTCGTTCTCGGATACCTAAGCTGGTTTTCTCCTATTCAGTCCTTCTCTCTTTTATTTTGAAACATTCAGTCTTTTATTTTTAATTTTAACAAATTTATGGGATATTTTATTTCCAAGGGTTATGTGGTAGAGAACTCCTCCGGTGTTAACCTCGCCTAGTGGTTACCTTCCACTCAAGAGTCCATCATTATTATTATTATAGTAGGTACCCATTTTCATTTACGGGTGTATTCATAATATTCGTCAGCTTACATAGGTAATATATTATTATGTACACTTGTACTGTGCAATGTACATAGGTAGTTAGGTATACTGGTTTTGTGTGTCTGAACCTAGCTATGAGCAGATCTGTTATGTATGACAATAAATAGGTATTACCTATAGATTGGGACTTGGCACTGGTACCTAGCAGTCGTACCAACTTTCTAAACACAACAATACCTCTCCAGCAACCACAATGTAACTGGATGGTGGTTATTTGTTAGTGAACTCTAGTTGTCTGGATATTACATAGTAAAATCTGCCATAGTATGATAGTAGTTAGGTACCTAGTAATTGAGATATTTATTTTGTATTTGTATCATCTGCTGAAAACGACCTGCCTCGGTAGTGTAGTGGTCAAGGCGCTCGCCTGGTAAACAGGAGACCTGATCAGGTGTCCTTGTAGTCAGGTCTCCCTGATAGTGAGTGTGGCTACCCCAAATAAACAAGATAGATTCAACCCGCCGGGAATCGAACCCGGGACCCATTAAACCACAGAGGTTACCTTTAAAGGTTAGTTAGGTTATTAGAATGATAGATAGGTATAGGTAACAATGGTAACATACCTGATTAGTTGATGACTGTTAATTAACTCAACACGGGGATGTGTTAGAAAATCCCCATCACATATCAGGCTGAGCTGTTTTCTTACACATTAGAGCCACCTATTAAATTAAATTAGTAAGTCAGTTTTACTGTGGCTGAACTGTTTTCTTACACATTAGAGCCACCTATTAAATTAAATTAGTAAGTCAGTTTTACTGTGGCTGAGCTGTTTTCTTACACATTAGAGGCCACCTATGAAATTGAATTAGTAAGTCAGTGTTACTGTGTTAGGTTGTTACTCGGGTAGGTAGGTATAGTTACCTATTTATTAAGGTTACAGATAGATATTTAGGTACAGGTACCTACATACACTACTTACACTGTTGGTAAGTATAGGTATCCAATTACGTTGTATAGGTTAGGTAGATAGGTAGGTAACTCGAGGGAAAAATTGCACCAGAGGTAAGTAGGTACCTAAATTGAACCTGTACACAAGAATATACATAATTGCAGTGCGGAATCGGCGGGAACGACCTGATTATTAGTGTTAAAAAGCGCCTAAAGGGGGTCAAAAAAAGCAGTATACCTACCTCTTTCAGTTGTATATTATTTGACCACTTGGTTATCTATTGGACATTAAGTTACCTTACATTTTCATCTCATTGGAAGACCAATCTGTCCATCTTGAAATAGGTCATCAGAGGGACGAGTGGAGACAATACTTTCATAGGTGCAGTGTCAACACGAGAGCACTAGAAATAATAGGTACTATTGCTTTTTCCTTTTTCTTCTATCCACACTTTTTGGTTTTATTAACACAAGGCTGATAGAGAATGTTGACCCGTCCTACATTGGCCATCCTCTGGTGTGTGATATGATTGGACCAATCTGACCATAGAGCTTCCTCTTTGAAATGACCACTGACCAGACGGTCATCTTCAGAGTACACAATACGTCCACACTTGCAGTGGTTGATGTGATTGAAAAGGTAAATGATGAGGCTCTCTGGACATGTCTTTGGAGTTAGTTTAAATCTGTGAGGGAAGGAAAAAAACCGTCATTAGAAAAAAAATAAAATAAAAAATAAACTAATGCCCAATAGGTAATAATAAAATTAAAATCCAATTTTATATTTATACTTGTCTTATGACCTATGAGAGTAAAAAAATAGTGATTGTTACCTATTGGGGAATACAAATTTGGCAGCCAAACTCTTGAGAGATGGAAAACTGGTATAGTTTGATGTCAGTGGAAAATCATGGGGTGTATGAACAAATGGGACTATGAATGTATCAAGTGAATGCTTAAAAGATTCAACACTTGCAGGTAGGAACATCAAAGTATTCATTGACAGATCCAAAACTCTGAAAATAAAAACAATAGAAAAGCAGGATAGACATATTAAAGAATATTGATCCTTTAAATTGCATATTTAAATATAATGAAAATAATAATAATTAAAAAAATAAACTTCGTTAAAGATAATGATGAAAATGTGTGCAGTTCACTAAAATCCTAATTAATGAACTCTACCCCCCCACCAAGCACTTGATTGTGTTATCTCAATAGTCACATACATACTTCTCAAGACCAACTTCAGTGGTGAGCTGGTGAGCAAGGTGGACTTTGGAGGTTGGTGGTTCAAGTCCAAGTGAAGTAATAAAATTTAGTGTAGTTTATTGAGCAGGGAACCACATTTGTGACAAACATTTATGCTTAACACAAGTAAAATTCCTTTTTAGTTACATACTTCTTACTTACCTGAGTTTGGGAAAGCTAGTACACAGCCATATGGGCATTGTAATGAGATTGGTGGATTCTAGATGTAACTCTATCAGGTTGTAAAACTTATATGTGGTGGTAGGCAACTTTATCATCTGAAAAAAATATAAAAAATAAAGTTTAGAGTTTTTTAGGGTAAAAGAAAATGGTTTAAAAAAATCAGTGATAATATGGTGATATTAAATTAAATTAAATTAACCATGTACCTTATTATGGCTTAGAACCAGTTTATTGAGAGTTTTCTGTATGCAAGGTTTTTTCATCCAAGACCAGTTAGATTGATGAGTAAGTTGATTATGAGATAAGTTTAACTCTCCTAGTGGTAAATTTCCCAGATATTCAGGAAGATTAGTCAGACAGTTGTTGGAAAGATCCAGAACCTTCAATTGAAGCAAGGGTCTCATTTTGTTGCCTATGTCATCAAGAGCAATGTTAGAGGCCTGTAAGAACAACAGAAAATTCAAGTTTAAAAACGGTTTTTAAATATATGTAAAAAAGTTCCTAATGATTTTACCATGACATGGGTATGTGATTCTCTTGGTTCATGAAATGTAGATATGCTTTTTAACTGATGAGAAAAGGATATTCCATTTTACCATCAATGAAGTGAGGGTCCTTGGAAATTCATGCCAATATTCTTTGACAGTATTAACAATGAGGCTAGTCTTGGGTTTCATGGGAATCTTGGTGTCTTGTGGATTTATCACATGGGTGGTGTTGATTGGTTCATTTTTCAGAACTTTCATAAGTATTGTGAGGAAAGACATCAGGGTTCTGCCATCTTCATGAGAGATAATAATATCTTCTGGAGGACTTTTGAATCTGATGGTCGCCTTTCCTTCCTTGATGAATTTGGTGAATAATTTCTAGTGCTCTCGTGTTGACACTGCACCTATGAAAGTATTGTCTCCACTCGTCCCTCTGATGACCTATTTCAAGATGGACAGATTGGTCTTCCAATGAGATGAAAATGTAAGGTAACTTAATGTCCAATAGATAACCAAGTGGTCAAATAATATACAACTGATAGAGGTAGGTATACTGCTTTTTTTTGCCCCTCTTTAGGCGCTTTTTAACACTAATAATCAGGTCGTTCCCGCCGATTCCGCACTGCAATTATGTATATTCTTGTGTACAGGTTCAATTTATTCAAAAAGCTGCTCACGTTTAGATTTTAGACTGTTTTTAGAACGCTTCAATGATACAAATGTACATACTATTTATCTGACAAAAACCGCAAAAATGTACTTTTTAAGTATATTTTTATTTTAAATACTTTTACAATAATACTCGTATATCTATTTTAATAATAATAAAATCAACAGAAATAGGAATGTGTTTGACTTTTATGTTGTACCTATGTGATTGGACAGCATGTCCATTTTGATTAATTTAATCCTTCCTTAAATGATTGTGTACCCCCTTTTCACTCCCAACCAATTTTCTGTAAGGAGCATACAGATGTCTTTATTCTTACACAAGCCGGTAGATAACATAGTATTCATAAAATGACATAGTAAAGATTTTAAACAATGAAAGTTATCTTTTATATCTATTAGTCTTATGTTATAAATAAAAAAAACTCTTGACTTAATAAATAAAAAAACTTAATAAATAAAAAAAACTCTTGACTTTTAGTTTTACAAATGTAATATATTTTATCTTTACGCGTATTTCGGGTGCTACCCCGAATTAATTCTCAAGATGATATTTAATTGCAACCTTAATTAAATATCATCTTGAGAATGGGGTAACACCCGAAATTCGCGTATAGATAAAACTCGCACTTCGTGCTCGACCCCCCGGGGGCTTCGCGTGTTCGCTACGCGGAGGAGACAAAACTGGGTCAATATGGCCGACTCTTTTTCATCTTTAACCCCCTGGCTGCCAAGTAATGGCGCCACCACTCTTGCTGCCACGAGCGCTTACGTAGTTTCCACTTTCGGGGATTTTGTCGTTTCTCCGGGGATTTTGTCGTTTCTCCGGGGATTTTCAGTTGTGTGAGGGATACAACTGGAATTAAGGGAGGATATTATTAAGATATTAAGGAGCGCGGTAGCGCTCCGCCCCGCCAAGTCAAGAAAGTTTGACCGCGCTCCGCCATATTGTAATTGTATTGAGGGAAATGAAAAAAATGTTTCGTAATTTCTCCACTAGACGTCGTCATGTTTGTTGAATTTCCACATTTTACCCCCACTCCTGACGCAGAGTGAACGCCGCATCGATGCGGCGTAGGAATGAAAAACAGACCATTTTAAGCGAGTGGAAACATTGTGGGTAAACATGATCGAGCTTGGCACCTAGGGTGTTGAAGATAAAAAGAGTCGGCCATATTGATCCGTTTTTGTTTCGCATAGACCACAATAATAGTAGTAGCCTACTGCTGGAGTAATGGGACTTTTCAGTCCTATGCGAGCAGTATAAATAAGCACTATTATTATTATTATTATTACTATTATTATGTCTTATAGTAATTACAGATTACTTATTTCTTAAGATAGGTAAGTACTCAAACGGACCGTAGGTATTTTTTGGCATCATAAAAAGAAACTCGTCGCTTCTATTGAAGCGACGAGTTCTCTTGATTGATATTACCGTCACGTAATTTGGCAGTGTCGATATTTTTCTATTATTGCCAATATGTTACTACGTAGTAGGTACGACCAAATTTGGCTCGGAATAAAAAATGGATATCCAAACTTATGTCTTATTGTTGGCACACGGGCAAAATCTGAAATTGGCACATGGGTGATTGCAAGATTGCTACACAAAATTTATTGTAGATAGGTAGGTATGTATGTAGGTAAATGTAAATGCAGTTTCTTTGTGTTATTATGTCACAACTTTGGTGCTCACCGCAGCATTGTAGGATCTTCCCAATATCTCAATAATCCTAAAATCCAATGTTTACCTACCATGCTGGCACCGGTCGCTATGCGCATATATATGTCATAGCTACTCATTTTCCTCACGAGGCTGCGTGGGCTCCGCAACAGCCAGTCACGGAATCAATCATTTGCATGATACAAATTTCTTGACTCCGCCGGGAATCGAACCCGGGTCTCCCGCGTGCAAGGCGAGCGCAGTGACCACTACGCCATGGGAGCTGACATTTGAAGTCTAAAATAGGACGTGTACTTTATTAATCCTTTATGCATTAAAAAAAAAAAAAAAAAAAAAAAAAAAAAATAAAAAAAAA